>NC_090319.1:276618331-276918331 GCF_040869045.1 Eurosta solidaginis | reverse complement strand
CCATTTTTGCATCCTGTCGCCACCCCTCCGGATCATATACATAAAGGTAGTTTTGTGTTTAACTGATCAACAAATACCATGCATTTCGAAAAATATCACTTCTTGTCCAATAAGCCTGGAAAATTCCTTTTATTCTTTCGGCGAAAACTCTCGGTTTGGCATAACTGGCTGACATACAAATTTAATATATTGTGGCGAATGTTGATATCACTAGGCTAGTTAATAATCACGCGACAACAAAAACATGAGGGAGCCACTATTATGTACAAGGCAACGAAGAGATACCTCACACACACAGATGTATTCATCAGCCGAAGTTGTTACTCACACATGCACATGCATATATGTAGCTCAATTACCAAGCAGGATATACAGCAGTTCTAGAAGGCGAAAGGTCTAGACCTTAGTAGAAATATGCTGACGAGACAACAGAGAGTGTAAGAGCAGCGCAAGCTGAGGAACGATTAAGTAGTTTGATTTAAACACGCTATCAGTTGCGAAGTATAATTGTGAAGTATAATTGTACAATATGCATTAACTGATATGGAGGACATTTTTTAAACTTTGGATACACAACATTTTCAGAGCTTCTATTTAAGAGTAACTACTAAGTAGTTATAAATACGTTTTAAATAAAATATTTTTGAGGAGGGTTGCCATCTGACCCTAGTTATATGTTTGTATGCGTATCGTACACCTATACGAAAGTTGATTCACGCAGAGCTAACCTCGGTCACTTAACTACTACGCTATAATTCTGGCGACTTATTTCGTTAGACACTCTAATGTACGAATATATGAAAGTATCCTAGTCGAACACGCATACTGAATTGTCTATTTCCCATGCTTTCGTTATTTAATTATTTTTTAAATACACACTTACAGTTTAGCCACATTGGCATTCGTTTAAAAGGAATCTAATGTGTTTGTGACATGAAACGTCATTTAGTCTGGTCATTGGCTTCACTGGTATTGGAAAACAGTCAATAAACTTCTCTTAACGTTGCTTGCAATTACTACGTCACTTGCTTACCCATTTCAAGTGGTTAACACAAGCATGCATACAAACATTGTTTTGTTTATGTGATATACATACATACATATATACGATTGTATTTATATGTGAAGAATGCTGCCTAAGCTTTACATTTTATTGTTTCTGGATAAAGTCACCTACTAAGTGATGAAGGTCGAATACCCAAAGGAACCACAATTTCATGGATATGTAGAGCAGTTGAATTCAAATATGATGGGTTCGAGAGGAGGTTCAACGCAAGGGGCAAACAATCGCATTAAAATTTTACTGCAACGATTCACTGAAATAACGTTTAAATTGTAATCAGATTTTTAATGTGTGACGGCGTGTATTTATGTGAGTGAGCAAATTTTTATGTCACTCATACGCACTGTCTGACTACGACTCGAATATGTGAAGCACCTACTTAGCACGATTGGTAACAAAATTTCATTTTACAACACATCAACTATGCGAACTACATATGTACCTAATTACATACATGCATAGATATATGTATGTGTAGATACATTTATGTGTATATTTAAGTGTACCCAGCAAAAACTGGCATATGCGGTTGTAAGCAATGCGGAATACTGGTTTCGGTCCTGTCCGACAAACACTAGAATAAGGTTAAATATAGTACAACATACGCCTTACAATAACACCTTATTTTAGCCTTATTTACACTAAAAATCCTAGGTAAACCGAAAAATAAAAAATAAATGTTGCCTAAGCTAAAGCATACAGGATAAATATAACCTAACTCTAATCGAGAATTTTTAAAGAAGGTATGGTTGAACTGGCCAGTCAATGAAGGCCTCACATACATAGATTGATTGTGTCCTTCTGTTACCAGAATTTGTTTGACGACCAAAAATTAAAAATTCCAACTTGGTACCAGTACTTATGTTATAAAATCAGTCTATCCTCTTGTCGTATACTAAAAGTTTTATAGGACCTAGCTTATTAACTGACTCGTGATTTGGCAGATCTGCAGCTCCTTGTAGCTGAAGCTTTGACCTGCAGAGCGCAGGACATGAACACATCACGTGCTTAACCTTTTTTTACCTGCAGCTCGCTTTCCTACATTTGCTGATACTTACGAAGCCCAACTTATAGGCATGTGACGCCAGAAGGCAGTGCCCAGTTAATATGCACATCATGAGCCTTAAGTCTTATCTGTTTAGAGATATTAGCAACTTTTTGAGTCTAACGTCGTAGATCTTAGAAATTTTGCAGCCCCGCGTGCTCTTTTGTCTACGCCTTTCCTGCTTTATGTATTATACGCAACTCCTGTCTTCTTTTGATTTTTCGCAAACGGCTTGGGATAACTCTGTTCGGTCCGGCCGGAGCGAGGTCTCTCTAATACTTCTTTACATTTCACGACACTTCTTGACGAAGTCCTGTGTAAGATTATTGCCTTGATAGTCACCTGATTATCAATATATATATATATTTATATGTAACACTATGGCGCTATGGTCATAAGGACTACACTCAATTTCCCCAAGGCCATACCTTTTGCAGTTGATAACGCTATATTTTTCGCTATTAGGTCTGCAGGTGGGATGTGCAGAATAGCCTGCAATACTGCTGGGTAGTAGTTTTTAGGTCTCCCGTTACTCTTAGCATTGATAATCTGGATACTCCCTCTAGTTTTTTGTGCTGCTGTCCACCAACCAATAGCCCCATAGTAAAGCATGGGCTTGCCAACTGCCATAAATATCCAATAATGGAGTACGGGCGATATGTCCCACCTTTGCATGCATACAGTGCCACAGAGGCTCTCTCTTCCGCATGGAGTTTCCACGATAACTTACTATCTAGTTTAATTCCTTGATATTTTGTGCTATATTTTTCTTTGTAGGCTTACCTCTCCAAATTTAGGCATAGTACAATTAGGGACCTTATGTTTCCTAGTAAATAATAATGGATCGGTTTATTTTTTCGCTTGCGGCTAACCCGAATCCAGACGCTCAGGCATGTACATCGATCCATCAGAGTGCTGATTGTTGGTAGACCCCTTATGATTACTGAAACGTCATCTGCATACGCTGTGAGTTTGACTGGTCCTATTTAAAGAAACTGGATTGTCTTTTTATTTGAAGAATTAGATACAGAAAGTTTCATGGAACTAGGGGATGGCCTAGAAGGTTCAATATTATATTAAATCCTTCCCGAAATGCTCGGGGTAGTACCTTAATGGCGTTTTACGTTACTTGTCTGGTAATTTGAACGTAGGAACTGAAAATGAGTTTTCGATTATAGATTACCAATCCTAGCTTAATATTATATTTTGATATGGGAGCTGACAGCCATAGCAGCTAGTGCTCTCTTTTGTTAGTCTTAAAATTTATTTCAAGCCTATATATATAATAATAATATGTTTTGATATAGATGATTATAAAGATGAATTAAGGAGTTCAAAGTCGCATGTTGTCTTATTATAAGTCGTATGCAAGTCTGATTTTGCATGTGCACTAAAATTTAAAACTAGATGAAAACATAGCAAATTATTTGCCCGACGTATTTTTTATTACAACGCCTTTTGTAAGCCTGATCCTTAGTGGGTTATAAGCCTTATATAAAAAATTCGTATAAAGCCAGTAGTATTTTATAAAAAAGCCCTACGTAAGCCTGATATTATTTGGTCAATAAGCCTTATAAAAAGGTTGTTTTAATCTTCCTAATAGCTTATAATGATACCTTATTTAATAAAGGCTATTAGCCTTATGCATAACATTATCTCTCAAATAGACTTTAGGCCTGATGACATATGTAAGTGCAGCAAAAATGAGTGTTATAAGGAATAAGCCATACAATAAGTATTCCTTATAAAATTAAAGCCTGATGTCATTAGCCTTTTGGCCATATGAAATAAGCCTTATATAAAGTTCAATTTTTTTGCTGAGTATGCTGGTAATTTTGTATGCTTTGGACGAACGTAGATAAGTGGAGGAATTTTTACACATTTACACATAACCTATCACATAATTGACCAGCAAAAAGGTTTTTGAAAGTCAATCACTGCTATAATAGCTTTACCGAAGGGAAATAAAACAAATACAATTCAAAAATCCATTAAATGGGAAAGCGTTTAAATGATGCTTATTGAAAAAGAGCACAAGCATGTCAGTGGCGATGGGTTAAGAATAGTTCTAATTTAAAGTTTATAATTTTTTAATCCAGACTTTTATTTTTTAAGGACAGAATAAAATTGCGGTTTTTGAATTATATCATTTTTCGAAATTTTCGATATCGAAAAAGTGGGCGTCGTTATAGCCCGATTTCGTTAATTTTCAACACCATGCCAGCAAGAGTGGTTGACGCTCTCAACGATAGTGATAAGGGAGTTCGTTGGGCCTGTTTGAAATGTAGACCAACTGAGATTGATCTTTTCAAAGTTTTCAAACAGACTCGTGATGGGTTCTCTGAAATATGCAGGGAAATTGACGCACTGTCCAAGAAATTCATCCAGTATGAAAACTTATTTAAGTCTTTCAAATATCCGGACGACTTAACTAAGGTAAACCAACATAGAAATTGTAATGCCTCCTCTAGTGCTCCTACACTCAATGCCGTTGCTGAAGTTCCTCCACCCTTAGTTACAGCACCCCCAACTATCGAATTAATAAATCTGGCATATCCAAGTCCCTTACCAGTTCAGCCATCTTCATCCAAGGTTTCTTTAACAAAACCTAAAAAATATTCTGCAAAAGATAATCAAGATCCACAAAACCCTTCTAAGGAATCCGAACCGCCGTCTAACAATCTTATTGTTGTCCCTATTAAAAAATCTGTTTTTGTGTCAAGATTTGATAAGGACACCACAGAAGAGGACCTAAAGTCGTACATCATCGCTAAGCTTAAATTTGAAAACGTGATGGTTCGAAAATTCAATTTTAACTATCCTAGGAATATTTCGTCTTTTAGGATTGATGTATCCCCACAATATTTTGATACTATATTAAATAATTCTTTTTGGCCGCCCGGTGCTTTTGTGCGGGAATTCGAGCGTAGGCGTAATACTAATATTTTAAATCTTGCTACACTTCCACATAACAATATTGCATTAAAAAACTGAATGTTAAATCGGTCCTAAATTTGTTTTATCAAAATGTTAGAGGTTTAAACACTAAACTAACTGAATTGTTGAAACTTGGCTAAAACCTCATGTATTTAACTCAGAGATTCTTTGCCATGATTATCAAATATACAGAAATGACCGCTTGAACAGAATTGGAGGTGGAGTTTTGCTTGCGGTACATTCTTCTGTACCTTCAGCTGAGGTTAATTTACCCATTATTGATTCTACAGAATTCAAATGCATTAGAATCAATCTCGGAATGGGTTGTGTCTATATCGCGGTCTGCTATATCCCACCATCTTCTGATCCTTCGGTATATATGGATCATATTTCCCTGCTCAAAATTGTTAATTCATTGATGAATCCCATTGATTCGATGATAGTCCTGGGTGACTTTAATCTCCCGCATGTATTATCCATATCTGATCAGAATATTGTACCTATTTCTTCTAACCTGTCCAACAACGAATTTTTAGCCGAAATAACTGAACTTTGCCTTAAACAGATAAATATAATTCCTAACATGTTCGGGAGGACCCTTGATTTGGTATTTGTCGATGATACATCAAAATGTACTCTAAGCCGGGGTGAACCTCTTACTGTACCTGAAGACCCTTACCATCCTTCCCTGGAAATAGCATACGAATTCGAAAGAAATTCTCCGAGTAGCATTGCTACTAAATACGACTCTAGTTTCAGATTTCAATTTGCGAAGGCTAATTTTAGTAAACTTAATCAAACTTTATCTACAGTGGCTTGGCCCAAATATGGTGTAGATATTGACAAAAATGTTTCTGACTTTTATACCACCATTTACGGTATTTTGGAAAAACACGTACTAAGCGAAAACGTGTGTCTACCGAATCAGTCCAAATATGGTTCACTAAAGAGCTGAAGTCCTTAAAAAACAGAAAATCTCGCTTCTTCAAATTATACAAAAGGTCGGGCTCTCACTCCGATTACTTGCATTACTCTATTTTGCGTCATAAATATTTTGAATTAAACAAAAAGTGCTATAATACGTACATCTGTAAGATGAAAAGGAAAATAACTTGCAATCTGAAAGCTTTCTATAATTTCGTGAACTATAAACGTAGGGTTAAAGGGTTTCCCTCTGCTTTAAAATACCAGGGTGATTTGTCTAGCGACGATCAAGATATTGCTAACTTCTTTGCACAATTTTTCAAGTCCAACTATTCCAATGAATTTAATACTTTTTCAAATGAATATCCATTTCAGCTTAACTCACTTAACACCGTTAATATTCCAGAAATATATCCGGATGAAGTTTTTTCATATTTAACGTCTTTGAAAGAATCTTACAAGTACGGTCCTGATTTAATTCCCACTTGTTTTCTTAAAAAATGCGCTGAACACATTTATCAGCCTCTAACTGATTTATTCAATATGTCCCTAAAAAGTGGAGTCTTTCCTTCTGCTTGGAAGGAATCTTTTCTCATACCCCTTCACAAAAGTGGTAGTAGGTCGTGTGTAGAGAACTATCGAGGAATAGCAAAGTTGTCGGCCATCCCAAAATTGTTTGAAGCTATCGCTACCAATCAGCTAACATTTTCCATTTCTACTTTGATTGCAGAACCGCAACACGGATTCTGTAAAGGCAAATCTACCATTACTAATCAACTTGAATTCACAACTCATGTTTCTAAGGGATTTAGAGAAAATCTTCACACCGATGTTATTTATACCGATTTCAGTAAAGCATTTCACAAAGTATCCCACTCCTTACTTATCTACAAGCTGGATCGGCTTGGCTTCCAACCTGGTCTCACCCAGTGGATCTCGTCGTATCTCTGCGGTCGAACGCAAAAAGTTATTTTTAAAAATACTTTTTCAAATGTCATCGATGTTCCCTCTGGCGTCCCACAAGGCAGCCACCTTGGTCCAATTCTGTTCTTGCTATTTATTAATGATATCTGTACCACTATAAAATATTCCAAAATCTTAATGTATGCTGATAATGTAAAACTTTTTAGGTCTGCGTCTATCGAAGAACGTCCCTTGCTTCAAGCGGATTTAAACTGCCTAGTTACTTGGTGCAACGTAAATTCAATGCCGCTGAACCTCAATAAATGCAAATTCATGTGCCTATCTCGAAGATCTTTGCCAGCAGCCTCTTACGTAATTAATAATTTTTGTCTTCTATCAGTAAACTATTTTGAGGACTTGGGAGTCACGATAGATGCTAAACTTAGTTTCAACCTTCATATTAATGCTACTGTCAATAAGGCTAGAGGTGTTCTTTCATACGTGAAACGGTGGTCCAAAGAATTTAGTGACCCTTATGTAACTAAAGCCCTTTTCATCACCTTAGTTAGACCGATACTAGAATACGGATCAATAGTCTGGAATCCACAATATCGAGTTCATGCAGATAGACTTGAATCAATACAAAAGCAATTTCTACTTTTCTCTTTAAGGAATTTTCAGTGGGACTCTGCGTATAATCTTCCACCTTATACTAGTCGGTTGAAGCTTATCAATCTTCCAACTCTTGCAAGTCGTAGATAAATGCTAGGCTATATTTATGGCTAAACTCCTGAATGGACTGATTTCTAGTCCAATTCTTTTGAACGAAGTAAATTTCAACGTTCCATCACGGATGTCAAGACATTACAAACCTCTTCTTTTGAGGCAGTGTAGAACTAATTTCGAATTAAATGAATCTTTTCGGTGTTTGTGTCATGATTTTAACACTCATTCTAATTAATTTGATATAACGGATTCACTTTTTACCATAAAGAAAACTGTCTTATCCTATCTTAACTCTTAACAAAAAAAAAAAAAAAAAATAAAAAAATCAAATAAATTAAAAATGTTCACTTATTTAACAATGTAGTATATATATGTATAATTTCTATGTAATTTCTAACTGTTATGTATAATACTCAGCTGATGATTTTTATTCTGTAGCTGAGTAGTTTTAGATCTCGACGCTTAACAAACCTCCGCCTATCAACAACTCGGCAATAACAAATCCGTGCGTCATGCGGATGCGCCCCTCGCGCCAGTCGGGCGGGCTTTGGAGGGTTTAATCCGTTGGGTATTATTATAATCTATTCTGGGTTCAGATAAGTCCATTTACCGAATTTGGTCGAAATATCTCAATGCGTACTCAAGGTATCGTGTTAATGGACGGACAGGGGGACATGGCTCAATCAATTTTATTTTCCATTCCGATGATGATGATTTTAATATATGGAAGTCTATATCTATCTCGATTCCTTTATACCTGTACAACCAACCGCTATCCAATCAAAGTTATAATACCCTGTGTACAAGTTGGTTGGTTGGTTGCTGTGCTGCCCGGCTATGGAGCCGGGCCCAAATAGCGCTCTAGGCGCCATTTTGATGCACTTTCTCCTGGAACCAATTATATATTGGCTGATGTACCCTGCGTATTGCTTTAATCAAACCACTTGGTAACAACTATAAACTTACGATGTCCTTGATGCGGCAGTTTGACACCGCCCTTAAGTCGGGAAACACATAGCTGCCTAGAGTTCGGGACCGAAATTTCGCGAGGGCTGGGTACTCGCAGAGGAAGTGGTAACCGATTCCTCGGCACCCTCCTGTCTACAGCTTCTACTCCTGTGTACAAGTACAGCTGGGTATAATTAAAAGTCCGGATACAATTTTTTTGTGAAAGATTTTTATTATGGAAAGAATAGCAGTTTGGGTCCCTGGTTTTACACATTAAAGCCATTTAGTTATGCAAACTTTAATATCGGATGGATGGTAAAAGCAATTTTTGCAAGAATTGGAGTTTTTAGTATCGATAAATGTTGACATGAGAAAACGGCCCTAAATATATTCTCGTTCTGACAAGTCGGCCATTTTCAAAGCGTTATACTCCAATTTAATTCAGAAATTTACAATTCAAGTACAGAGAGTTAAAGTTCAACTTCATATTCAGAATTTTAGTTTCAAGTTCAGAAAATTGCAATTCAAGTTCAGAAATTTCCATTCCAGTTCAGAAAATTATAATTCAAGTTCATAACTTTCGTTTAAAGTTCAGAAAATTACAATTCAATTTCAGAAACAGCAACTTAAATTCGGAGAATCACAATTTAAGCTAAGAATATATTATCTCACTAAGCCAAAAATCTTGGCAAAGCGGAAGAGTGGACGCTTTCTTGATAATCTCGTGTGTTAGTTTGGAGTTACTGTACCTCAAGCTTTCTCCAAGTTGTTTGCATCCCGATTACTCGTTGCATTTGATATATGTATTTCGCAAATCATATTTTCTGTCTTGCGACATCCACTATACAGAAAATTTCCACATTATATTTGTGTGTTTGTAACTCAATCAAGCGAAAAGTGCTTAATAGATATGTCCATTACCTGACTACACTAACTTGGCAACCGAGATCTTACTACGCTGCCACTTATGGTTCCGTACTATCCAGCTATTCCTTTTCATTGGCTTATTTCTTGTGATATCTTTTATTTCACTGTTACACCAGTATACTTGTGGCTTGCCTTTCCGCATCAAATGGTTTCCTTAACTGCCTTATCCACTGCTTTAGCACCGGGTACCCGCCAGGAGCGATACGGAAAACTTGATATCGTCACCCTTAGATGAGCCTCACGAAAGTATTATTATCGGAATCCACCTATGATAGCAAAGTTCCAGCGCGGCCCCTACTCCGCTAGAAGAACCAGGGGTAAAACAAGTTACATTCCATTGGTGTTATTAAATGGCACCGCTTAGCCGAAACAGGAAGCGACTGGCAGGAACGATTAAATAGTTAAGCGTCTATTTATAATATTATTATATTAGCCACAGTTACTCCGACGTAGCCATGTACGATCAAACGGTTCTCGACGTTGGCATTAGTGCCGGCGATAATCCAGAATTAAATAAAATAGTTAGCCGTAAATTTGAATTACTCTATTCTAGCTAAAATCACCAATAATTTGATACATTTTAAGTCATGCCGAATTAACACAAAAAAGTACGAATAATCAGATTCAAAGCCACCTACGCTTTTTTGTTTGGTTTGCATCAAGTGAAATTTTGGTTTTTGATTTAATACGAATCAATATTAATTAAAAATTGAATAAATAATGGTCCATTTGAGACAATGTCACTGAACTGATAAAAGATACAAATATTTGTGATGAGAAATTTCATTGAAGTAATTCTTCATTTTTTTGACAAAGCAGTGACAGTAGCAACTACCAGCTGTCATTTGCCGAGAGTCAAAACGTCTAATGTCAACGGCATGACACAACGAACAAATCTAAGCTTCACCTTATAATTTACTGTGCAAAATAAATAAACAAATAAAACGCCCATTGAATATTAATGTACATAGCATTAAATAATGGATGTCACATTGAACGTACAAAATGTTTATGTATGTATGTATGCATGTGTGTGCGTATTTAGGTATATATTTTTATTACAGAGATGTGACAAAATGTAAACATTTTATATGTAAACAAGTTCCTAAACTAAATAAACAAATAAGCGTTGCAACCAAAATGGAAGAACAAAACTCGCAAATATTCTTTTGTCCATCAAATTTCTGTGCGACAGAAGAGTAATTTGACACTTGACGCACTGTCGCACACGAGACGCATTAAATAAAAAACGTAATAAGTGAGACGGTGAGGGCTGTCAGCAATTCAGTAAATACACAATACAATTACATGAAAATTAGGGTGGAACGAGAGAAAATTGATTTTCCAAAGTAGTATTTCATGGGGATACAAATCCTACCATAGTAGACTCACAAAGTGGCTCATATCTCGGAAGAGAGAAGACTTAAAGTCCACAAAGGGCATACTAACTGGACACTGCATTCTGTCATCACTTGCTTATAAGTTAGTACTCGTGAATAACAGCAGATGCAGGAAGTGCGAGCAGCAGGAAGAAATGGTTAAGCACATTCTGTTTTCGTGTCCTGCGCTCGTCAGTTCAAGTTTCCAGCTATTAAGGGCGGCAGAGTTTTCAGATCTCGAGGCAGCAATTAAGCTTGGTCCTTTAAATATTCTAGTATTTGCCAAGTGGGCGGTGTCATTCTATAGCATCAGTTCTGGCACCTGATTGCGGCTATTCCGTTTGGTCGTCAAACAAGTTCTGTTAATACTATGTACAAATTCAATCTATGAGAGGCCTTTATTGACTGGCTAGATCAACCTAACGTAACATGGTATAGTGAGAATATTGTTCAGGCCATCATAAAGGTTAGCCAGTAAAAATTCAACTTTGAATATTAATAAGATTTGTGCCAGTTTTGAAAAAAAAAAAAATCATAGCATCTGAGGCTTGTATGCAAAAAAAAAACACTATGGGCAAGTTAATCTTTATTATAAGCCACACCCAAGCGACCATCAAGTCACCTGGCTCTTACTCATTCAATGCTGAACAAACACCAGACAGTTGTCGATTTCTTCAGGAGATGGCCTAACAAAACCATGTACCCCTCACAAGGGTCCCGGGACACGTGGGGAGATTTGGAAGCTGTGTTGCAGACGAACTTGTCAGGCAGAGCACGGCAAAACAGATTCTTCCTGACAAATAACGCTTATTTATATACTCTGTGACATGCAAGGTAAAGCTGGAAGAGTATAAACGGCTACCAGCGCCAGTGTGTGGTACATATAGCAAACCTAGCTAGAATGGGATCTTAAGGGATCCCGCCAGGTTAACAGCCTACGTAGAGATTCATTTTTCAGACTTGTGGGGCACTGTGTTATTAGTAGGCGGACATTGAGGCTATCATTGATGGCTGTAGGAGTTTTAAAGATAAAGAAGAGGACGAAGCGGTGGCTCACCTCATGTGTTAAAAGGTGTCGGATACCGCTGCCTAGGAGCTAGATAATTTTGTCTATTTGTGGTAATACATGGGACCTTCTGACCCTGGTTCATATGTGCAGCAGCCACTTCAATCCAATTTAGTACACTGTATCCTTCTAAATTGTACACAAATGTTGGACTATTTAACTAAATTTTATTAAAAAGGGTGAGTTGGTAGAGCTGATATACCTACATCCATTTTCGTTTGTGGGTAAAATAAAATAAGTATGTATGAAAAAGTTTCATAATACTGCTTTAAAATTTTCAGCAATGGAAATCTGTTAAGCAAAGAAAAATTTACAGCATTACAAATTGCTTCCAATTTAAAAGAACTTTTTTGCTTCACTAAGATCATATCTTCGGTATTCTATAAAATCAATCACAAAATAAAATTCTGTACGTTTTTTTGAAAACAATTTTTGTATTAATTATATTGTTCCTTATACATACCAATACTAAACTTATAGCATTTTCCCTTTCGGAAATGGAAATAATGCTACCCAGAAAAGCTGGTAAATATACACTTACCTGTGATTTTGCCACAGCGACTGAAAAGTTTCACTAAATTGCAGCGACAGCATCTAATAAAACGCCTTAACTGTCTAAGTGCGGCGACATCTGCGTCACGTTCGCAATGACGCGAACCACCGATGGACGCATTTACGTGGGATCTATCAATCTTATTTTCCTCGTGATTTTGGTCTGATCTGATACGCGAGTAAATAGATTAATTTTCTACAAAGTTTCCCTCTGAGTAAGCAGAAGAACAGCATTACCTAAAAATTGTACCATTTAAGCGGTAAAAAACTAAAATTTTAGAGGGCGGCCAAAGAGTACTCCTTTTAAGAGATGTAACACGCCATTATTTTAAGCGTTTGTGAAATATATTATACTAGTATACCCGGCAGACGTTGCTCTTCTTTAACTTTTTATTCACGCTTCCCTCTTCCTTTCTCTTTTTCTGCATTTCTTTCTCCCTCTCCGTCTTTTCCCTCACTTATTTTCCGCTCCATCTACCCATATCTCTCTGTCTTCGTCTAACTCTATCTCTTTCTCCTTCCCTATTTTTTCTTCACTCTAGTTCCTTTTGTTCTTCTCTACCCCTTTTTGCCAGTCCCTGTGCCACCCCAAGTCCAAATCCCAGTCCCAGTCCCAGCCTCAGTACCGCTCCCATTCCCATTCGTCGTCCCAGTCCTAGTCCAAGTCCCAGTCCCAGTCAATTTCATTAAAAAAGTGTCTTACATATTAATCTAGGCAAAAGGCTACCTATATACCATCGGGGACAAACAACGTGACACGAACTTTATATATATTAAGAATATTATTGGCACGATTTACCTCCGAGGATAACTTGAGTAAATTTTGAGGTATCTTGATGAAATTTGGTATGTAGGTTCCTGGGTACTCATCTCAGATCGCTCTATAAAATGAACGATATCGGACTATAACCACGAAAGTTTCGAAAAACCGAAAAAGTGCGATAATTCATTTCCAAAGACGGATAAAGCGATGAAACTTGGTAAGTGAGTTGAACTTATGACGCAGAATAGAAAATTAGTAAAATTTTGGACAACGAGCGTGGCACCGCCCACTTTTAAAAGAAGGTAATTTAAAAGTTTTGCAAGCTGTAATTTGGCAGTCGTTGAAGATATCATGATGAAATTTGGCAGGAACGTTTCTCCTATTACTATATGTATGCTTAAAAAAAATTTGCAAAATCGGAGAACGACCACGCCCACTTAAAAAAATTTAATATCTTTACAGTATATAAGTAAATTATGTCAACATTCAACTCCAGTAATGTGATGGAGCAACGAATATACAAAAATAAAAGAAAATTTCAAAATGGGCGTGGCTCCGCTCTTTTTTATTTAATTTGTCTAGGATACTTTTAATGCCATAAGTCGAACAAAAATTTAACAATCCTTGTGAAATTTGGTAGCGGGTTAAATTCTAGGACGATAAATGTTTTCTGTGAAAAAGGGCGAAATGGGTTTGAAGCCACGCCCAGTTTTTATACACAGTAGACGGTCTGTCCTTCCGCTCGGCCGTTAACACGATAACTTGAGCAAAAATTGATATATCTTTACTAAACTCAGTTCACGTACTTATCTGAGCTCACTTTGTATTGGTGTAAAAAATGGCCGAAATCCGACTATGACCACGCCCACTTTTTCGATATCAAAAGTTGCGAAAAATGAAAAAAAAGTCATAATATTATACCAAATACGAAAAAAGGGATGAAACATGGTGATTGGATCGGTTTATTGACACAAAATATAACTTTAGAAAAAAACTTTGCAAAATGGGTGTGACACCTACCATATTAAGTAGAAGAAAATGAAAAATTTCTGCACGGCGAAATCAAAAGCCCTTGGAATATCGGCAGGAATACTGTTCGTGGTATTACATATATAAATAAATGAGCGGTACCCGACAGATGATGTTCTGGGTCACCCTGGTCCACATTTTGGTCAATATCTCGAAAACGCCTTCACATATACAACTACCTCACTCTCTTTTAAAATACTCATTAACACCTTTCATTTGATACCCATATCGTTCAAACAAATTCTAGAATCATCCCTGGTCCACTTTTATGGTGATATTTCGAAAAGGCATCCACCTATAGAACTAAGCCCCCGCCCTTTTAAAATACTCATTAACACATTTCATTTGATACCCATATCGTACAAACAAATTCTAGAGTCAGCCCTGGTCCACCTTTATGGCGATATCCCTAAATGGCGTCCACCCATAGAACTATGGCCTACTCCCTCTTAAAATACTCTTTAATACCTTCCATTTGATACACATGTCATAAAAACACATTCCAGGGTTACCCTAGGTTCATTTTCCTACATGGTGAAATTCCCTTATTTTGTCTCCATAGCTCTCAGCTGAGTATGTAATGTTCGGTTACACCGAACTTAGCCTTCCTTACTTGTTTTTGATTAATTACGCTTCATTACTGCTATCAAGGAGCTGTTTATATCTCACAATAAACAGCTATTGGTTTTGGTGGTGCTTTGGAGACTTTATTCAACTCCACCTCACCTCGATATGCAATGTAGGATATCAACTGGAGAAATGTGTTGAGTATTCATTTGAGTACTGTACATTTCGCAAAATCTCTCGAAATTAGGATAATAATTGGAAAATATGAATGAAGTTGGAAATCAACTCGAAAACTTTTAATTCTACAAAATTTTTCAAAGGTTGGATAGTAATTGGAGAACGATTGGATATCAACGCGAAATTTATCTGGTTTAACAATAATTAAATAATGATTTTGGATATCGCTTCCGGAACTAGATACATATTTCGCTGGAAAATTTTTTTCCATGTTTGTTGGGTAAACAAAATCCAGCTGTTGCCGTATCTACAAATTATCTAGATAATAAAAAAACCAATGTTGTCGCACAAAAAAGAAACCCCAAAGGCGGCCTCAAACTGTGATTGAAAAACTGCCCAGTAGTTTAACTGGAGTTTAAATTTGACTAGAGTTTAAGCAAACTTATGCCCCTATTACGGTTAACAACTCAACTTAGTTGAGATGTAATTAAAACAACTCAACTTTTAGACAACTCAACTCCTGTTTGGTATTACGAATTACAACTTATTTCAATTGAAGTTGAATTGATGTTGCCAACTTAAAAAAGTGACGATTTGACAGATAAATGAACAGCTGATCAATTTGTGGCGGAAATTTAAGCATTTGCAAAAGCGATTTTGTTATTAAAATCAAAACGGATATTATATGAAATCTATTTTATAATGGCGAAAATGTTGGTGATTGACATGTCGCGAATACGAAAAACATTCGCGCGATCATTCCAAACCCTTGGAACTACCAAGCACCAAGTAAAAAAATGTTCAAGTGACAAATGATGAGCTTCAAATAAAGTTATTTTGCAGATTTGAAAGGAAACATTTTGCTCATTACTAAACACAATTAAGGACCATTTCGCGTTCGAGGGATAGCTTTATTTACCCCTATTTTAAAATTATGCGCCACACTCAGATTCATTGCAAATGGCAGCTATCAAAAATGCTGTGGAATTGATTTTGGTGTTGGATTGGTTTTAGATATTATTGAGGCGCATATTTCTGCGAACTGGATTAAACCCGAAACAGTAAAAATTGTATTTTACTCTAAAACAGGATTCCCAGGAGTAGTGATTAGTATCAATGGAACTCACGTTCGCATAATTTCCCCTATTTTGGCTACATCCGAGCTGCGGCCAGCATCGTCCAACTTCGGAATGTCGCTCCATAAAGTCAAAAAGCTATTCAATATAATCCTTAGTTTAAACGTTGTTTTTTCGATAAATGTGTACAAAATTGTTGATTATTGTTATTATATTAAAAAAGGTTTAACTACCGGCTTTAAATTTTTGGTTTTTTTGGTAACGCTTTATGAGCCCGTGCACCATCTACCTCTTATCAAAAGTGGTATCAAAAGACGCGTTTCGATCTCCGTTTTTAGGATTCGAAAGCGGAAATTAAAAATTTTATTTCTGTCGAATAATATTTACAAAAAAACAAAAATGGCGCGAGAGGGTCCGAAATATGAGGCCCGATCCGCAGTTTTTTTTGCACAGAATATCTTTCTGCGTTGGCGGCCTTTGGCCGCTATTTGCAAAAATAACCCTGGGTGGGTCCAACAACCATATGAAAATTTGAACCGAAATGATATGACAGAAATTAAATTTTAAATTTTTGTTTCCGGATTCTTAAATCTGAGGCCGAAACGTTTCTTTTGATACCAACTTTGAAAGTTTTTGTTAAAAATTAGGTGGTGAACCGTCTTGTAAAACGTTACATTTTTTCAAAATAACTGCAAAATTGTATGAAACAACAGCTACTAATAATTGTAAGATTTTGACGTCTTTGACAACTACACCAACACAAGGTTATAAACGGTAATGCCACTTAAAGTTGTTAGACTAGAAAACTCAACCGACATTTTTCTTGACCGGTTGAGTTGTAATCTGCAATACCAAATTGCGAAATTTCAACCCAACCACAGTTGAGTTTTAAACGGTAATAGGGGCATTAGTTTAAGCTTAGCTTAACCAACTACTGAAAAACCTGGCCTTAATAGTGTGACGAATATTAGCAACATTAAGGGATACTATCATCTCTAAGCCGATGCTAAGCAGTGACTTGTATGCACATCAATAGATCAATCATTATGTCTACACATATGTACGTACACGCAGCGGAGAAGAGACGCACAAACACATGCAGCTATCTTATCTGAGATGCTCCCTAAAGTATGCAATTATAATTGTGGAAGTGTCGCTCGCAAATACACGCGCATATGAGAGAAACTATAAAATTGTGCATCTGTAGTTACAGCTGAGTAATTTTATAACTGACAACTAACTAGCAAGTTCTGGAAATAGAAAAGCCTAGAAATATGCAACGAGGAAATCGCAGAGTATAAAAGGCAGCAACAGTAGAGGCGCGACAATCAGTTTGATTTAAGGCGCTATCTGGCGAGCAATAGTAGTGTTATTGTGAAGAACTTTAATAAAGGCCATTTTGCATTATTGAATAGCGGAGTGATTTATTCAACAGATTAGTCATTCGAACGTTAGTAGAAGATTTGGAAGAAGCGGAATTGCAGTAAATTCGTTACAATAGCATAAACTAGTCACTGTGTAACATTTTTAATATTTTAGATGGTGCATACTTTTAGGCTGCGTTTTTGCAGATAAATTTGAACTCACTGATGACTGATTCATAATCAGCAAAGCAAAGTTTGTGCAAAAGTGTTCTTTAAAACTGAACTACTTACCGAATTTCAGAGCTCATATTATTTAACGCTTGATTAAATCAAATAAGTCTTATATAAAATGCAAATATTTTTTTTCGCTAAATATTTCTACAGCGCCCTTATGTATGCAACGTTTTTTGTAATTTTTACATTCCACATACATATGAGCGTGGGTACATGCTTAGGTGTGTAGCGTGTACTATGAAAATTGTAAGTGGAAAATGGTGTCAAGAAACAAAATATTACATACTTGTTAGACGATAGTACGTTTTTAGCGCTTTGTTGTACTTGCTGTTATTCATAAAATAATAATAAAAAATATGTGTGCACCTAAATACATATATAAATTTTTTTGTTGCTTTTTTACAGAATGCATGAGGCGAATGTTTAAACGTAACAATGGGAACAACAATAAACGCAGCAGGGAAACCAACTGACTTAAATGCACCTAAATAAATGAAGCAGCAAAGCAAAAGTTAAGAAAGCAAACAATTTTAAGAAAAAAACAAAAAAAAAAAATAACAATTGCTTAAGCCAATCTGGCACCATTGGTCGAGAACGAAAATCACACTTCCACACTTCCGACAACTGAATTGTTTAGCCTAACGTATGCCTCATTTCCCACATTCATATATCCTGCATTGTCGACAAAGCGATATAAAAATGGTATGTGTAAAGAATTTTTCAGACGCCGTTGTTATGGTTAATACAAGCTAATATTTACATATGTCAGATTAATATTATCTGCACCAGACACAATGAATAACCAAAAGCTATTTAAGCAAAATAATCAACAAAGCCTACATAATCGATGAAAAAAACATGAGTATGAGATAAGAACGCAGGCAAGATGAGGTAAACACTTTTTGAAAAAAGAAAATATATTTCCCATTGCTTCAAACTGGCCTTAGTGGCAAATACTACCGCTTCTCTATATGTAGTCCCAAATCTCGATTTTATCGTCGCTTTAAAAGGAAACTACTGCGTCGTAATTTTATCTTTCCACTGTTACTGCTACTGCTACGACCTACTAAGGCCACTCATAATAAACATGCTGAGAAACTATTTTATATTCAATCTGTCAAAAGCTTGCTACAAATCCAATGTTATTCTGTCAAACCAACCGTATTAAATTGCCAGATAATAAAAAAAAGCAGAAAGAAAAGATACAAGTGAAAGAAAGGTATACAATCAAGCAAGCTTTTAGTGAAGCGTACAACCAACCAACTAACCAACCACCCATGGTACCACACTAATTATCCGAACCAAGCAATCACGCAAAAACCTAAGACACCAACTCAACATGAATTGAAAAATTTTCACGCCAAAACTACAATAAAAAAAGATGTAAAGATAAACAGAATAAATTGGAAAAAAAGGGAGAGCAAAAAAAAACGAATAATATCAATCAATGAAATGATAAGCCCTTTTCAGCATCTCTGCATAAGACAAGCTCTCTGCATAAGACAAGCTCTTCGCTTACCTGAACTAACAACAGCAACAACAAAATATAAATCGACTACTGTCAAAAACACTTGTAAGAGTAACATACAAATGCCATATACACGCAAATCTGGAGCAGATATCAAATACCATCAAAATTCATTCTATCATCAAATTGAAATACAATTTTTCTTGTCAACGATTTCAACAAAGATTGTACGATTTTTACGTAGCTACTGCTTCGTTCCGCTTACGCACGTATTCGTTTTCTTTCCACTTTTTCTAACTATAATCGGCTGCATCATTACTAAAAACGCATAATTTGTACAAAACATGGAAGATGCTCAATCACCACCGAAGAAGAGCACTACACTCTCTGTGGATCGAGCGGCATTTTTGTTGCTGCGTGTTAAGAAGGCATTTAAGAAGAAACGGCAACAACGCAAGGAGAAACAGTAAGTAAATTTTGATAAAATATTTATTACTATAACGAATTTCGGAAAATTCTGCTCATTAGAAACCCTCTGCTGACTTTCTATCGCTGAACTGTATTGCAAAATGGTCTTTATTAGCCTACTTCGGGAGTTGTACAATTATACTTCACTTCGCAACTAATAGCGTGTTTAAATCAAACTGATTTCTGATTCCTGAACTTGCGCTGCTTTTATACTCTCTGTTGCCTCGTGTGCATATTTCTCCAAAGGTCTGGACGTTTCACCTTCTAGAATATCCTGCTTGGTTACCAGCTATATACATGGATATTTGTAGTTTATGCGTTTCTCATATTCATATGCGTGTGTATGTGTGAGCAACTACTTCGGCTGAGGACTACATGTGTGTGTGTGTGAGCGATCTCTTCGTTGCCTTGTACAAAAGTGTTGCTAGCTTTAATGTGTACATGTATATACGAGTGGCTGCTTCATGTTTTTATTGTTGCATGATTATTTACTAACAGCCTAGTGATGTCAACATTCGCCACATTACGTTTCAATATAATAATCTCACTTATATCACGTACCTTCAGATTTTGGAGAAATTTGCTTTGGTAAAATGGGTTTCATAATGTTTTTCGTTTCGTTTATTTTCGAAACGAACGATGGAAGACAGTTCTTTTGAATATATAAACATCAGCCTGAGCTTTTTCTCCAAATTTTTTCGATATTCGGATCAATTTTTATTCTTTTATCCTTTATTTAATTTCAAAAGAAATACAGTAAATATTCTACCAGCAACTTTTGTTTATAAATAAAAAAAAATGTGTTTTTGAAGGTCGAAATATTATCAAATCAGCTTAATTTTTCAAGTTCGCGTTTTTTTGTACCAAACAGAGTAGGGGAATGTCCAACCACACTTTGATTTTGACTTATAACTCATCCGAAAATCGTAACTTTTCAAAATTTGAGAAATAAAGGTTAAACTAGAAGCAAAATTCCACGTTTTCGGAGTTGCAGAATTAAAAAATGTGAATTTCGAAGGATTATACAAAAATATTTGATTTTATCATTTTGAAAAATTGTGGGGAATGTCAAACCACTTTGCAAATTGAGAAAATATCAACAAATTTTAATGTAAAACGTTCATTTATGACTTCGTAATGAAAAACCATAAGATTTTAATGAAAAACACATCGCAAGTGAGCAGCTCGATCGCACTTATTACAATAAATGTTGTTTCGGTTCTGCTTCTTTGCCAGTTTTTTGCCGCAAATGATGCAGGAATCATCATCCACGCCTTCATCAGTAGCAGTTGGTGGTTCGACATTCCCTACAAGCTATGTTCTACGAAATAGGCGCCCATGAATCACAGAACCAAATTTCAAGAAATTTTTTGAGTTGAAATTATATTCACACACAATGATTTTTAAGATATTTACCAGCTTAGTTTTAAACAAAAATGTTGAAAACCCAATGTAGTTTTTAAAAAGCAGAAACACTTTTGGAATCTCAAAAATCACTTGATTATCGCAGAGAGCACAAAATACATATGTCTCATCGGTTCGACTGCTCATGAAAAAATGAGATGAAGCTGAAATATCATACCGTAAAGATTGAATGTGAATAGTGACAGATAAGTCTAATGGCTCGACATTCCTCACATTCCCCTATATACATATGTTTTAAAATATGTATACTTAATTAAGTCCCAAATATTAGGTGTATTCGAGGTTCTTAAAGATTTTGGGTAATTAGATAAATAAATATAAGGCGCAATAACCTCCAAAGAGATTTTAGGCAGAGCTGCTCTTCAATTCCTTTGTATTAAATTTTTCTCAAAAACATTTTTGGAAGTTCGAACATTTTAGAAACGACAATTGCTGCTTTTTTCTGATATTTAACTCTTTAGCTTAGTTTTCTCTCGACTTTTTTCGAATTCCGAATTTTCTTTCGGTACTCGGATATATTTCTTTTTTTTTTTTTTGGTACCGTTTTTTTGATTTCAGGAGTTTCCCAGTATAAACCTAACCCACAACTTTTCTTAATTTAGGAATAGAATACTTGGTTGAGTTTCTCGAATTGTTTTCAAATCAGCCTAGATTTGCAAACTCGAGTTTTTATAAATTTGAACTTCATTTCACACAAGATTATTTTTGACTCACAATAAAAATAGAAAATTACATATAATTTTTTTTTTTGAAATTCTAAACATTTTTGCTAAAAATTTGCTTCTAAGGTCGCATATTTTAGAAACAAGCAAAGGCTGTTTTTTCTGGTGCTTAATTGTTAAGCTTGATTTTCTTTCTTTTTTCGAATATTGCAATTTTTTAGATAATCAAATAAGGTTTCATTTTTATTCTTTATTTGATTCCTCACACGCAACTTTTCATAAATTATAAATGAAAAAGCTTCGAATTATTTTCAAATCGGAACTATTTTTGAGGCTAGTGTAAATTTGGCGCAAAAACTTATTTTTATTTAAATTTTTGGCTGTACTGCACTCGATTTTTATTAAATTCAAAATTTTTTGCAATTTTCGTAATTATTTGATTTTTTATTTATTGATTCTAGTGGATAAAAAAATTAAAAACCTGGCTTTATTTTTCCAAAATTTTAATTTATTACATTCAAAGGTATTTGTTATGTTTTTTTACTAGTTTAAAAGATTACAGAGTTCTTTTTTTTCAATAACACATGATTTTTTGAAGTTGAAAAGTTATTAATATTTATGTAGTCAGGAGTCGAATTTCGGGAAATTCCTGATAATTTTCAGCTTCTGTTAACGTTCTAATCTTTGAACTGTTGAATAAATAACTTTAATATTCATTATAGCAAAATGTTCTTTATTTACAACTCTACTGTTGTAGTAGTACTTCACAATTAAAATACCAACGTATTCACTTATACCGTGTTAATATCTAACTGACTTTTATTCCTCAGCTTGCGCTGCTTTTATACTCTCGGTTACCTCGTTCCTCCAACAGCCTTCTTGAACAGCTGCATCTTTATTTCTCATTTCTCTATTGATATTCACTTTTGTATTCTAGTTATATGCGTGTATATGTGTGAGTAATAACTTGTGCTCTTTGCTGCTGACTAAATTTATCTATGTGAAATATTCTCTTCGCTGTTTATATGTCTTACTCTCTTCAGGAAATTATACGGAAATATGCAGAAACTCATGCACGAGTAAAGAGTTTAAATGAATAAAAAGTGATTTAATCTTAAATAAAGAGCAAAGAACTATCACACGAAGTGACGGCACGAGTTCCCGATATGATTCCGATATTGTTCTCAAATGAAAAGTTCAGAGCTGATCCCGACAGTCATACTGAAATGATACTTAATAGAGAGTGGAATAGTCCCGTAGTGATTTCGAAACGGTTCTAAATAGTGACGAAACGATCCCCAAGTAGCCCCGAAATGATCTTGAAAACAGTCCTGAAATGGTCTTGAGGTGAGAAGATTGTGAAATAGTCCACAATCTATCGCCAAGAGATGATTCTAAAATGATGCTTGAAACATTCCCGAAATGACCCTAAACTGATCGTGAAAAAGTCTCGGTTCGATCCAAAAACAATACAAGAAAAAGCTCCGCTGAACTTATTTTGAAAGAGTCCCTATATTAATCCAGTAAGATTCAAATACAAATTGGAAATTATCCCGATATAACTCTGAAGGGATCACGAAACAATTTCGAAATGATCATAAAATAGTCACGAGGTGGCACAAAAATCAACCCAGAAACAATTTCGAAATAGTCCTAAAGCGATCTCGAAATGATCCTATATCTACAGCTCCGATATGATTCTGAAACATCTCTGAAACTATCCTAAATAAATAGCGAACTGAACGTGAAAGATTCCGGAATAATCACGAAATGTTTCCGAAACAATCCCGAGTTTACCCTTAAATTATCGTGAAACGGTCTCAAATTGATCCAGAAAACATACGCGAAAAGACATCGCGGTGTTCTGGAAATAGTCTGAAAATTAAGTTGAAATAGTCCCTTCTTCAACAGATTCCTTAGATAAGAAGCTTTTGAAACAAATTCTGAGGTAGGGTTTTGAACTGGAAACTGGGTTTACGTGGTATTTCACTTAGCACTTGAAATACATTCTGGAAATGATACCGAAAGAGAACCCAAAACGAAATAATCCCGAAATTACACCAAAATGATCACGAAAAAAATCGTGAAATGATCCCGAAACAGTAATTTTTTTAACAAAACAAAAGTAGTAGTTACAATTTGACTTTGTGCTAGAACTAGATAACAAAATAACTATTAAATTTTGAATCTAAAGATCCTCCCGTTGTGCAGTTTATTAAATAAAATCAATGTAGAGATTTTAGGCCGAGTTTCTCTTTCAATTTGTGGCGTGCTCGTTTTTCAATTTTCCTATAAATTGATGGGACGGAGATAAGTAAAATAGTAAAATAATACCGAAGATTTGTATTTTTTATGACATCATGTGTGTTTCCCAATTTACATGTTGTCGTGATGTCATGTCAGGATTTAGTGGTTTCGGGCTTATGAATGGTCGGGATTGGTCCCGAAATACCATATCTCGACAGGACAAAATCCCGACAGTTAACATATAACTCCGTGTTTCGGGATTTGGTCATTTGGTATATCGGGATTTTATAAGTCGGGACAATGTTATACACCTTTTGCTAACATGTATATGTTAGATGGATTTTCTAGAACCTTTAGCTGTACATATAACTACGCACCTTGGAAATAGTGGAATCCAGAATGGTGGATGAGCAATGATACGTAATATGCAAGATTACTTACAAGAAGTTAACTTTCATCATTATAATGAATATCAAAGTAAAGAAATAGATTCTAAAATAAATATTTTTAATAGCGCACAGTCAAGTAAATCGGCTTAGCGTTGATTGTGCGTAAAATTAAAACTTAAATAAATTTTTTCACAACTTATCTACTTATTTTGATACCAATCGCTATAAACAGATTTAAATCCACAGAAAACTCTTCGTTGCTTTAAAAGTGAAATTGTTATTGTGTCCTGTAGAATGGAAATTATGGTTGACAAACCCTAAAAACGCGCTGTTGAAGCTGTGAAAACTTAGCAAAGAAAATCAATGAAGTGGAAAACAAATGGTTTTTTTAATGGACCAAAATGGCAGGCAGTCAGACAGACTGGCGGTAGAAAGCCTTAATGACAATTCTGAGACAACAATACTTTAAGATTGTAAAAGTGCTTTCCTTAGGAAGATTTTATGTTGAACTGCTTAGGTGGAAATTGGGTACACATTTAAGACGCTTCTTGTTTTTATGAGATTAATATAGAGAAATTTAAAGTTTTCCTAAAACTATACAGGCAGCTTAATTTGCGAACTAGTTTCACGTTTAAGTTTGTTATAAGTTTTGATGTATTTCCAAGGCATATGTATTTGTGTGTATGTACTTACGTAAATACATCAATGGTAGGGTAAGCAACAACACGTATACTTCATGAGTTCCTGTAGAAAAAATCACCTTGCGTCTTAAGGAATTGCTTTCTTCAGGCCTTGCGTTTGAGAGGGAATCTCACTTATCTACCTTCCACAAAATGCTTCTTCCCTGTAGGGCTTTGCTTCAAGCTTTACTGCTAACGTAAATTGAAACAGTTGCGGGATTTTTCTCGCTTATGTCAAAAAGACCCTTCAATGCCTAAGCAGCACTGTATTTAAAGAAAGTGAAAGATTTTGTCAAGCAGATATTTCACAATTTTTTTGTTCACTATTTAGACATTTCTATGATATATTTCATTGTACATCCGCTTTTGTCTCGAAAACGGCTTTACCCATTTTGATAACATTTTTTGTACGGTAAAAACTTTTTCGGAACAAAATCCCATATAATAATTAAACTATATATTAAAATGATCCCTGTATAGCACGAGTTGATTGCGATTGATATTATCTCTAAATAATTTAGAGTAGTTCCGATTTCATTCTGACGTTTCGGCATGACCCCACAAAGTATACCGAAATAATCCCGAAATAGTCCGCAATTAAACCCGAATAAATACCCGAATTAAACCCGAAAAAGTCCTTAAACAGTTTGGAATCAGTATCCGAATAGTGCCGAAATAATGCCTCGGCAAAGAAGAACAAAACTTGTTTCTATTTTGTGTTATACGCAAAAACTTAGGTTCAACTTTAATTTTAATTGAAATACAAAAGAAATAAAGAAAAGCTCCTTGAAGAAGCTGCAAAAATGCGTCGAAACTCGAAGGAGAAAAAAACCCACTTCTTTTATTTAAAAAAATTAAATAAACACTAATAATTTATTTTCAACACTGGCCCAACAAAAACAATCAAAAAAGTATGTACTTAAAGTTGATTTTTATTTTGAGTAAGATGCAAAAATTTAAAGTTGACTTTAATATTGAATGCAATGCCAAACCTAAAAGTCAATTTTTATTTTAAGGGAGATTCCATGAAAAAGTGAACCTTTCTGCGGAGATAATTTTTCTTATAAAACTGGAGTGCTAATTGAATCATTTCAACTAGGAATTAATGAGAAAAATATCTGCATTAACTCATCATTGTTTAATGGCAGCTCCAAATACCAAATTATATAAGCAACTAGAAGACCCGGCAGACGTTGTCCTGCTATAAATTTGGCCTATCTGCATACATTTTAATAAGCTTTTTCCGTCTGACTCTGCCCTCCCCCCTCTTCACTTTTTCTCAATCCTTTTATTCACTCCTCCCTCCGTATTTTTCGCTTCATCTATCTCCATTTTCGTCTCATTCTATCTCTTTCTCAATCTCCTTTTCCTTCTCTCTTTTATCTTCTCTAAATTCCTTCTCCTTTTTCTGCATCCCTTATTGCCTGTCCCAGAGGGTGGTATGTATTTTATTCCAGTCCCAGTCCCAGTTCCAGTCCGTTTCTGGATAATATATTACTCTGTACTAAAGCACTCATCAACAGCTTTCATCTGATATCCAAGTTAAAGGACTATAGTCCTTGGTTATAAAAAAAATTAATTTGTTGGGCCAACTCGCCCAACCAACAACACTAAACAACACAAATTCAAATAGTATTCTTCAAGTATATTTTAATGTATTTAATTCACAATTAGAACTAAGCCTAATTTATTGTTAACGCTAATCCGTCCCGAGCTCGACTGCCGGGTGTGCCGCAACTGCTCCCCTATATAGCCAGTCAACAAGCCGCGACGCGGCTCTTGCGTAACTTGTTGACAGCCCGCTGTGTGAGAATGTTGAAGTCGGTTTCTTCCCACAGGTACTGATGTGTGCATTTCACAATCATGTGTAATAGAATTTAGCTGACTGTGCGTCTGGAGTAGTTCCGTAGCATGAGTGTTAATTGCCGTCACTAACCATGGCCTTGAATTAAGGTGTTAGGTTGCCATGCGCAGCCGTATGTCGTGAGAAATATAATTTGCTGACTCGGCGCACGTGTACTGGCCATACGTGGGAATGTTGCGATAAGGGCAACTGGCGCGTGTTAACTTCCATATTGTATAAACACTGTCTAAGCATTCACTTACCCACGTTTTGCTTTATATCTCGAGACCCTGTACGTCGATCGCAACCAAACCTATTGTAACCACCGCGTGAGGTTTACGCAACTTGTGTGAAAGTTTGAACAAATTCGACCGACGCATCTCTTCAAACACCATCGACCAACGACCAACTAACACACATTTTAGCCTTTCTTTTTATATATAAAGATTTTTATTTTTCACACTTCACTATAATATTAAAACGAAATGCAGATTTTCGTTGCTTTTGAAATTTGGCTTAAAAATTGCACATGGAACAACTAAAGACTCTCCTGAATTAAAAAAAAATGTCATAGTACCTCTAAATCGAGGGCCCCCTCAGAAACGGTTTGAATCAAAGATTTCTAAAATGATTTGTATGAATTGAATGATGCGCTTAAGGCCTTCTTCCGCGTTGGCACGTATATGTTCCGATGACTATCGCGCAAGGATATTGGCACATGTAAACGCAAGATGGACAAAGGGTTCACCGCAAGTGCATGAGTTGGTTAATATAAATTGATATACTTACGATACTGTTTGGATATACTTCCCTTAATATGGATTTGATTGGTGATATGATGAATGGATTGAATTTGCTTGAAGATGGTTGCACTTTGTTGGCAGAGTGCGACTTTCTAGAAACTGATAATTGATTACAGAACGATGTACGATATGTCCATCCAACTAGTTGATGATAGCGAATAAGAAGAAAGAGAAATGACGGATTGCACTTGTATTTATAAAAGTGAGCACAACTCACTTAAACATGGCGGACCCCTTGCACTTGTGCAATGCTAAGCCTTTGAAAACTGTATATAAATCGGGGGTTGGGTTGAAGGTAGGTTTCATCATGTATTTATATGATAGTTTTTAGACATTGTTTAACGTTACAATGATGGATTCGTCCGCTTTGCATATAATAATGCGATGTTAAATATATGTATACTGGGTTTCCTTGCTAGTTGATTTGGTTTGGTATGGTCTCTATGAATGATGAAAACTGATACTTTTGACACAAGATGATAATCTTGCAAATAAGACTAGCTTTAGAAGATGATTTTTAAAACAATATTTTTGGGATAATAAATTATGTTGGAGTAAAAGTTGATTCAGAACCGACTCATGGTATGACCATATGATAAAATTCCTTATAGATGT
This sequence comes from Eurosta solidaginis, assembly GCF_040869045.1. Classification (NCBI taxonomy): domain Eukaryota; kingdom Metazoa; phylum Arthropoda; class Insecta; order Diptera; family Tephritidae; genus Eurosta; species Eurosta solidaginis. The sequence continues at coordinate 276,890,051 of NC_090319.1, read as the reverse complement.
TTTTTCTTCTTTACTTGTTTTTGATACGATGATGTTTAAAGATATATGATCTTCAATTATAATGAGTTTCGTTAACCGTGTATAGCTCGATGTTTTTTTTCGAGCGTGTACCACAGCTATGTAAAATGATGGATGGTTATCGCAAGTGAATTGTATAGGATTAGGTTTGAATTCAGTATAAACGTGATTTTTATTGTACTTATTGCGAAGGATTCGACAAAACGAAAATATTAAAATACCCACATACATACATGTGATTGCTTTTGACTACACTTCAATCGCACATAACAAATTCTAGCTTTGTTACTTCACCTAAACGTTCTGAGACTATTCTAAAACCCTGGATCAATCGCGATCTACTTAAGAAAATTAAACTTAAAAATAAATTACGCGTCAAATGTCCTAAGCATCCTACAAACACTCGCCTCCGGAAGCGTGTAAAACACCTCACATGCAGTATAAATAAAGAATGTCATTATAGGCATGACAGTTTTTATAAAAATATATTTTTAGCTGCGAAGGGTGACGTGAAGAAAGAATGGAATGTCGTCAACGATATTTTTAATCGGAATAAGGAAGAACAAACTAATTCATTTGTTCTAGATATCGACGGTAAACTTGTTTCTCACCCGGTAGAAATTGCCACTCACCAGAATAATTTTTTCGTTACAATTGGCAAAGAGTCCGCTCCAAATAATAATAGTATACGCTGCACTTGCAACAACCGCTTAATTTACTCTGTAGATACTTCTCCAGGTTGTAGTTTCTTCTGTGAACCAATTTCTGGGTCAGAAATTTTAAGTTTAATAAATTCTTTAAAAAATACTTATTCTTCTGGGAATGATGGTATTTCAAATCGTACTTTAAAGAACATTGCTTTCTATGTTGTTGACATTTTAAAGCATTTATTCAACTTAAGTATAGTCACAGAAGTGTTTCCAGCCGACCTAAAATGTGCTATTGTCATACCATTACATAAGAAAGGTAATAAGAAAGATAAAAATAACTACAGACCCATTTCTCTCTTGCCATCAATCTCTAAGGTTTTTGAGAAGAGTGTTAAATGCAGAGTCTTGCAATATTTGGAGAAAATCTAGTTTTTTAGTCCATTGCAATATGGATTTCGGTCAGGAGTATCTACTGAAGACGCTCTTCTTAACTTATGCTCGTTTATTTATAAAACAATGGATGTAAAAGGGACTTGTGCTAGTCTTTTTGTTGATATTACAAAAGCTTTTGACGTGGTTGACCATAATATTCTTTTACGTAAGTTGCACTCAGCAGGTTTCCGTGGAAACATTCTAGATTGGTTTAAATCATATCTAAATTTAAGAAGTCAAAAGGAGAAAGTAAACAATAATCTAAGCTCACCTAGACTAATTGATTTGGGTGTCCCGCAGGGCTCAGTCCTAGGACCAATTTTATTTCTTATTTATATATACTCGCTTTTTTCAATCTCTTTTGTAGGAAAAGTCATAGCATTTGCCGATGACTTGGCAATCGCATATAGATCAAACAATATTTTGAATCTTTATGTGGATATAAATCACGATGTGAGCCTCATAAGAGAATGGTTCGCTTCTCATAAGCTTATTGTAAGCAATAAAACTAAACTAATGTATTTTGGTCTTGGTGGAAAGGAAGAAACTAGTGGTGATATTATTTTTCACTCTGCAAGTTGTTTGCGGCACAAATTTTTTGTGCTAGTTCTTGTATTGAAAACGAGTCTCGAGTTAATTATTTTCCTTATTTAAACTGTGACGCAATGTGTTTCAACGTCGAAGTTGTCAATAATTTTAGATATCTGGGTGTTATAGTCGATCATAACCTAAGATGGTCTTCGCATATCTCAGCCATGAAAGTTTACTTGCTAGCAACTGTTCGCTCTTTTTATCGCCTGCAAAGACTATGTGCATATAGTGTATTGAAAATGATGTATTATATACTTGTACAGTCAATACTTCAATATGGCATAAGTTGCTGGGGCAGTGCATATTCTAGTAGAATTCGACCACTCTTAATGTTGCAAAAGTGTCTTATACGAAGATTTTGTAACGCTAACCGTTTAACGCACTCGATGATTCTCCTTAGAAGATTAAATATTCTCCCTGTAAGATACTTGCACTACTTTAAAGTATTAAAATTTTTTTATGAGAAGTGGTTATCTGCATAGTCCAATATACACTTCACGTATGTTAGGGAGCAATTCTAATGCAACTGTTACTGTTCCTGCCTCACGCACAACTCTATATCGAAACTTCTATACCATAGTATCGTGTATGATTTTCAATAAGCTTCCCGAAGATATACAAACAATTCGAAGAATAAGCGTTTTCTTAAAGCAGGTAAAACTATGGCTTCTTGGGTTGGGCCATGAAGATATTGAAGTTCTGTTACGGCCTATCACATAATTGGCTTCCAATTTAAAAACATTGCAACCTATTTTATTACTACTTTTTTATTTTTATTTAATGAGTTCACTTGTAAGTTCCTTGCTACATATATAATGAACCGATGTGCTTATTTCTATTTATTTTAAATACTTTATTTTAATATTTTATTCATCATCAATGTTAAACCTTTCTAACTTCGTTTAAATGTTATTTGATTGCACCCCGCATTCTAACTTCCATTGTAATCATTAGAAGAAATGGCGTTATCACTGTTCTCATTTTGATCACTCAACGCCATTTGCTGTTATCTTATCTTATCTACTTTTTTGTATGTTCATAAGATAATACTGAATAATAATACAAAAAAAAAAAAAAAATATTGGCGATAGCAACCTTGTGGGCCAAGAAAACTCGAAGACCAGGAAAGAATTTGATGTTGTCTTTCAATATTTGCTTCCGGAGATGTTACTGAAAAGGTTTCCTTGGATGGAGAAAGTTTGGCGATACTTTGCAACTTTTTCCCAATAAAGTTGGTTTTTTTGGTGGTTTTTCCTCTAGGGGTGAGGAGTGAGGTATTTTCGCTTATCGTTGCCTGAATTTCTATATCAGGTTTTACGATAGTACCAGTTTTGTCGCGATTGCTTGGAGTTAGATAGAAGATGGGATTTCTGGTATGCTGGGAGAATTCCGTTCGCAACAGGTTCGTTGCATTTGTAGAAAGTGTGATTGAAGTAGCCTTTGATCCGGGCTTTCTCGTCAATGGAGGATGTAACATGGTATGATGGGTTTTTCCGCAGTGTAAACATCGGAAAGCACTGCGAAAGTTGGTAGAAGCGTGATTATAAGCGAAGCAATTGGTGCAAAATCGGATATCTTTCACAAATTTGGTACGCTCCGGTACGCTTAGTTTTCGAAATTCAGGGCAAGATTTCAAGGGATGACTGTCGTTGCATAATTTGCAAGTCAGCGCAAGTTTAAACCTTGAGTGATAAGATTGAATCATAGGTGATGATTTTGTTGGTAGATTCCTGGTGCTTTTCTACTCTTTTAAACGTTCTACCACTTCGTAACGACTGGTTAGAAATTGGTTAATTTGGACAAGTTAGGAAGTTCTTTTCTGGATGTTAGCGATTGCTCCCAGAGAGATAATGTTCCCTCTGGTAGTTTGGAAGAGCATAAATAAATTAAGATAGGCTCCCAATCAGAAACTGAAATTCCTTGCGATTTTAAGATTACAAGACAATCGTTGATAGTGTTCTGCACCTTTTGAATGCCTTTCAACTGCTTGTCTATTATCATTCGTTTGTTTTCGAATCGGGCTTTTAGCGCTTCCCAGACTAAAGAGAAATTTTCATCGGACAATTGGTATTGCTTCACTATTGCACCCGCTTTTCCTCGAGTCTTATTTCGCAAATGGTATAGTTTCTGTGCGAGAGTCAGTTTCGCATGGTTGAGGTAGATGGCCGTGAACATGTGACGAAAGGATGGCCACTCCTCATAGCTACCGTAGAAAATTTCCGTATCGCACGGAAGCAACTTGATATATGGTATAGAATTTCGTTTCGAAGACAAGGACTGACGACAGGTATTGTTTAGCTGGGCTGTATTCCCTCGGAAGAGTTTTAGTTGGTCTAAGATGTTCGATTTACAGGTATAAAATGAATCTGCGCAAAGCTGAAATTTGTTATGGACTTCCTCTTTAAACTCCGTGGGAGCTACGAACTCTTTGGCTGTGCATATATTTTCGTAGGCGTTTTTCAACGAAGTCCAACGACCGTTGAGATCTTCCCACTTAACATCCAATAAAGAGTCCGTTTGGTCACCAGGAACTTCTTTTTGAAAATTGGTGCCAAGTTTCACCACAATGTTCGAGTCGAAGATGAATTTTGACATGATATCTGTTGATGAAGGCATGATTGGAGACTATGTCCAAGGATTTGATTTGATAAAAATTACCGGGATGGTAAGTTGGATGGAGAATACTTGAGTTCACATGTAGTATTGTGCACGAAAATTGCAAGTTATATTGAGAAAATTCAAGACGACAGACGCATGCCGAGAAACACTTATTTGAAAAGTGGACTTTCCGTCTATCACTCGAAGAGTTTAGATTGATAATAACGATTTTTCGAAAACGAATGTGCGTGAGCAGAGCTACACAATATTTGAAACTCGTTTTAAATATATCCAACAATTCAGATTTGATTTTTTTGAAGTTGTTAAGGAAAAACTCAACCATAAAATTTGTCCCACCCGTGACAAGTAGGCAGAAATGGTTGTTAGAAATGAGTAGGCATTGCTAATGCGCTTTATAATCCTAAAAGAGATATCAACTAACGTAAGTCCAGTACAAAATTTAATCAAAATGCAACGTCTATGAAGTAAATAAAAAATAAAATAAATGTAAGGCACGATAACCTCCACAGAGATTTTAGCCGAGCCTCTCTTCCAATTTGCGTCGTGCTACTTTTTAATTTTTCCTACAAATTAGCCGGACGGGACCTACTTGTTTGGTGCCGACTCCGAACGGCATCTGCGAGGCAGATGAGTTTTCACTGAGCGCTTTTCATGGCAGAAATACACCCGGAGTGCTTGCCAATCAGTGCCGAGGGGCGGCCCCGCTTAGAAAAATGTTCTTCTAATTGAAAAACCTTATTTCTAAAATTTTGATGTTGCCTTGTCTGGGGTGTGAAACCAGAGCATTCGGTGTGGTAGGCGGAGCACGCTACCATCACACCACGGTTGCCGCGAAGTAAGTTTTTTTAATACCCCTTGAATCCAAGTCAAAGCTTTAGAGAGATAAAACTCTTAAAATTTGCTGTAACTCAAATTCGTTTACTTCATGAAATGATCCCATGACATGAACCATATTTTGTACCTTTGCAATACTTTATTCACTATTAACAAGTTTATTTAACGTGTTTCATTCGAAAATGTTCTGCTTTTTTTTTACATAACAGTGCTGACTAAATGTTAAGTGTCTTAATGTATCTATTAGAATCTGTGAGAATGGAACACCCCTTAAGTGAAATGAAAAAACTTAAAGTTTACTTTAAGTGTGAATTAAAAAAACCAAATATAGCTTTATTGAAGTTCGCCTTAAATTTGGAAAAAAAAAACAAAATTTCAAAGTTTACGTTAAATTTAATTTAAATTGAAAAAGTTAAATCGTACGTAAGTTTTTGGTCATCTGCAAAAACAAAATGTTGTCTTTAATTTAAGGTGAAATAGAAGTGGATGTCGGATTCGAATATCATACATCAATTTTACTGTTGTGTAAAATACAAAAATAAAATCGACTTTAAATTTAAGTGAAATCCAAAAACCTTAAAGTCGACTTTAATTTTTAGTGTGAAGAGCAAAATTGGTTTTAATTATTGTTTGTACCAAATTATCTGGAAATTCAATGTAAAAAAGTTTTGGAATATTTTTATACTCAGCTGAGCAGAGCTCACAGATTATATTAACTTTGTTCGCATAACGGTAATCCGTAATGGCATAAACTAATCGAGATAGATATAGACTTCTATATATCAAAATGATCTGGGTGAAAAAAGAAATTCATTTAGCCATGTCCGTCCGTCCGTAAACACAATAACTTGAGTTAATTTTGAGGTATCTTGATGAAATTTGGTATGTAGATTCCTGGGTGCTCATCTCAGATCGCTATTGAACGAAATCGGACTACAACCACGCCTACTTTTTCGATATCGAAAATTACGAAAAACCGAAAAAGACGGATAAACCGATGAAGCTTGGTAGGTGCGTTGACCTTATGACGCAAAATAGAAAATTAGTAAAATTTTGGACAATGGGCGTGGCACCGCCCACTTTTAAAAGAAGGTAATTTAAAAGTTTTGCAAGCTGTAATTTGGCAGTCGTTGAAGATATCATGATGTAATTTGGCAGGAACGTTACTGCTATTACTATATGTGTGCTAAATAAAAATTAGCAAAATCGGATGACGAACACGCCCACTTTTAAAAATTTTTTTTTAAGTCAGATTTTAACAAAAAATTTAATATCTTTACAGTATATAAGTAAATTATGTCAACATTCAACTCCAGTAATGATATGGTGCTATAAAATACAAAAATAAAAGAAAGTTTCAAAATGGGCGTGGCTCCGCCCTTTTTCATTTAATTTGTCTAGGATACTTTTAATGCTATAAGTCGAACAAAAATTTACCAATCCTTGTGAAATTTGGTAGGGGCTTAGACTCTAGGACCATAGTGGTTTTCTGTCAAAATGGGCGAAATCGGTTGAAGCCATGCCCAGTTTTTATACACAGTCGACCTTCTGTCCTTCCGTTCGGCCGTGAACACGATAGCTTGAGCAAAAATCGATATATCTTTACTAAACTTAGTTCACGTACTTATCTGTACTCACTTTATCTTGGTATAAAAAATGGCCGAAATCCGACTATGACCACGCCCACCTTTCCGACATCGAAAATTACGAAAAATGAAAAAAATTCCACAATTCTATACCAAATATGAAAAAAGAGATGAAACATGGTAATTGGATTCGTTTGTTGACGCAAAATATAACTTTAGAAAAAACTTTGTAAAATGGGTGTGACACCTACCATATTAAGCAGAAGAAAATGAAAAAGTTCTGCCGGGTGGAATCAAAAGCCCTTGGAATCTTGGGCGGAATACTGTTCGTGGTATTACATATATAAATAAATTAGCGGTACCCGACAGATGATGTTCTGGGCCACCCCGGTCCACATTTTCATCGATATCTCGAAAACGCCTTCACATATACAACTGAGGGCCACTCCCACATTAATACCTTTAATTTTATACCCATATTGTACAAACGCATTCTAGTCACCCCTGGTCCACCTTTATGGCGATATCTCGAAAAGGCGTCCACCTATAGAACCATGGCCCACTCCCTTTTAAAATACTCTTTAATACCTTCCATTTGTAACCCATGTCATACAAAAAAATTCCAGGGTTACCCTAGGTTCATTTTGCTAAATGGTGATTTTCCCTTATTTGGCTCCAAAGCTCTCAGCTGAGTATGTAATATTCGGTTACACCCGAACTTAGCCTTCCTTACTTGTTTTTTCTGTTTTTCTTTATCTAATTTTACTTACTCTGGACTATAAAAAATTGTTTCCGGACGAATATCCACTTTCTTAATTAAAAATGAGATGTAAAAACTACAAGTCATTCTCCATTTAATACAACTTTAGTTTTAAATGAAATGCAAAAACTTAAACATAAAAACTAATTAAGGTTAAAATACAAAGAATAATGGTAGGTTTAATTTTGAAAAAAAAAAAAAAAATTCAAAAATCTAAGTTAGCCTAAATTAAAGTTCAAAAACGAAATCCGAAAATTTCAAGACGGCTGTAATAAAAATAAACTTTGTCTGAAAAAGTTTGGGGACGGCTCGTATAATCTATTAAGGCAACTCTTTTCGTAAGCGAAATCCGAAAGCTTAAATTTGATTTTAATTTTTAGAGGAATGAAAAAACTATAAGCCAACTTTACTTTTATTGAAAGGCACAAGGTCGAATTTGACTTCAGTTTTAATGAAATGCTGCACAGACTTCAAAGAACAACAAAGAACATGATATTGTAATGAAATGGAAGAATTAAGATATACGTAAATGAATCACAACTGGGCAGGTGTTTGCCCGGCATGCTACAAGAACCAAAGTGCTGGCGAAAACTGCGGCGGAAGAGAAGTGATGATGATGTAGAATGGCCACACTCCTGTTAATGTGTCACGTGAAAAGGATGGTTGCATCGAATGGGGTATTTTGTTCTATATTCCAGCATCTGTTGACCACGCTGACAGCTCAAACGGAACTACTACTTGGGAAGCTGGCTACTCGGCTCTGCCTTCCTCTCTTCTTTCCGACACCATTACCATTACACGAGAAGGACAGGGAAATAAAAAGCAAGTTCCTATCACCATGTGCCTTGTTTGCTAATACAGAATATATAAGTTTGCGCCATTTGCCCAGTTCCTGTCTCGGATAAACCTTGAAACCCCCAAAACATCTTCATTCCCTTGCTACGTGATGTTCCAATGACTACAGCTCTGAAATTAGTGATCTACTCACTGCCGAAAATCACATAATTTGAGGCGTTTTGGAATGAGAAGTAATGGGAGGTCGCTTTCTGCCACTTTCTTGATGGCAGGTCAAAAAACGAGCACATAAATATAAACACAGCGCGTCTCCCAGTACCATAATCGCTAAAGCGATTGAAGACGCCATCAAACATGCTAGAGCATTAAAACCTGCAGTTCCGGATGAGATTGCCTTGCCCATGGAAAAACATCTTTGCAAAGAAGGATTCAATTACCTGGAACTTGTGAGAAGGCGACAACCTGGCTAGGCCACTCTGACATAATCGGTTTAAGGGCTAGCCGGGGAGATCTCATCGGCAGCGTCTGTACACCTCTAGGTGCGGCTGCAAGCGGGCGTCTGTCTTGGAGCAAGCGGCTCGCTATATAAACGTGCAGCTAATATTTTCACCCCCGCTGAGCGGGTTGTGCGCTGGGCTTGGGACTCGCCACGTAAAACCATACTCCAATGAAATATAACAACAAGCCTCGGATAAATACACTCTCTATTGATGACGACCAAGGCAAACGTTTGAAGGACAATGAATTGCGGGCATGCACCTGCAACGTCCGCTCCCTGAATGGGATTGGTCCAGATGCCCGGCTGGTTGATGTCCTCGTCAAAGCAAAATCTGACATCACCGCCATCCAAGAAATGCGTTGGACGAAGCAAGGAAGAAAGAATATCAAAAATTGTGACATATATTGGAGTGGCCATACGAATAAGCGCAGTTTTGGCGTCGGATTCGTGGTTGGGGAGAGACTTTATCGCCAAGTGCTGGCGTTCACGCCTGTGGACGAGCGACTCGCCGCTATCTGAATAAAAGCAAAATTTTTTAATATATCATTCATCTGCGCCCATGCGCCGACAGAGGAGCAAGACGATGATGTGAAAGACACTTTTTATGAACAATTAGAATGCACATACGAGCGCTGCCCCCGTCATGATATAAAAGTCGTGCTTGGCGACTTTAACGCCAGGGTGGGCAAAGGAGGTGTTTTTGGCCCTACAGTCGGAAAGTTCAGCCTACACAATGAAACTTCTCCTGACTGAGGCTGATTGACTTTGCCGGTGCTCGAAACATGGTCATATCCAGCACGAGGTTCATGCATAAAAAGATACATCAAGCTACATGGCTGTCTCCTGATCGAAATACTCGCAATCAGATCGATTACGTTGTGATAGACGGACGGCATTCCTCCAGTGTTTTAGATGTGCGCACGATCCGAGGACCTAACATCGACTCGGACCATTATCTCGTTGCAGCCAAAATACGCACCCGCCTCAACGAGGCTAAAGCCAAGGAACAAAAAACACAAGGCTAGACGTCGAAAAGCTTCAAGCACAACAGACTGCCAATAATTTCGCAACTCGACTCTCACACCTGCTCTCTGAGAGCACACTTCATCTTGAAGGAATACAGGAGCAGTGGGAGCATATCTCCAAAGCACTTCGTACTGCCGCCGAGGAAAAAATTGGTTACCGGCGGCCACGAAAGAACAACTGGTACGATGAAGAATGCCGCGTTTCAACCGAAAGAAAAGACGCTGACTACAGGGCTACGTTAAAAGCGAGCGCGACAAGAGGAGTGTGTGAACGCTATCGTGAGTTGAAAAGGCAAGCGAGACGCCTTTTCAGGAAGAAAAAAGCAGAAGCAGAAAGGCGTGAGTGCGAGGAGCTTGAGCTGCTAGCCACCAGGAATAACGCCCGAAAATTCTACCAAAAAATACGGCGACAGACGGAAGGTTTTAAGACCGGGGCAAACTCCTGTAGGAATGAAAACGGCGACCTTGTAACTAATGTCCAGAGAGTGCTTAGATTATGGAGGGAATACTTCTCTGCCCACCTAAATGGAGGCACCAATTCACCGCGCAGAGATGAAGAACCCGATCCCGCAATCGATGATGATGGAATATATGTCCCCCCGCCCGATTATGACGAAGTTAGAATAGTAATAACCAGATTGAAAACAACAAGGCCGTGGGCGCTGATGGATTGCCTGCGGAGCTATTCAAGTACGGCGGCGAGGAGTTGGTAAGGCGCATGCAGCATCCTCTTAGCAAAATATGGGCGGACGAGTGCATGCCCGACGGTTGGAAACTAAGTGTTCTTTACCCAGTCCACAAGAAGGGGGATACTGCAAAATGCACCAACTATCGTGGAATCAGCCTTCTTGCGAAAGATTCAAGCCCACCGTGAACCGGCTGATTGGACCTTATCAGTGCGGCTTCAGACCTGGTAAATCTACCATCGACCAGATTTTCACAATGCGCCAAATCTTGGAAAAAAAAGAGCATCGACACACATCACCTCTTCGTCGACTTTAAAGCCGCCTTCGACAGCACGAAAAGGAGCTGCCTATATGCCGCTATGTCTGAATTTGGTTTCCCCGCAAAACTTATACGGCTGTGCAAAATGACGTTGAGCAACACCATCAGCTCTGTCAGAATTGGGAAGGACCTCTCCGAGCCGTTAGAAACTAAACGAGGTTTCAGACAGGGTGACCCCCCATCGTGCGATTTCTTTAATTTGATGCTGGAGAAAATTATACTAGCTGCAGAACTTAACCGCACTGGAACTATATACTATAAAAGCGTGCAATTATTGGCATATGCTGATGACATTGATATCATCGGCCTAAACACCCGCGCTGTTAGTTCTGCTTACTCCAAACTGGAAAAAAGAAGCGGTAAAGATGTGTTTGATGGTAAATGAGGATAAAACGAAGTACCTGCTGTCATCGAGCAAAAAGTCAACGCATATGCGTCTTGGCAACCACGCTACTGTTGGCAGCCATAATTTCGAAATAGTAAAAGACTTCGTTAATTTGGGAACCAGCATCAACACTATCAACAACATCAGCACTGAAATCCAGCGAAGAATCAATCTTGCCAATAAATGCTACTTTGTACTAAGTAGGCAATTGAAAAGTAAAGTCCTCTCTCGGCGAACGAAAATCATACTCTACAAGTCACTTATCGTACCCGTCCTGCTATATTGGGCAGAAGCATGGACCATGACAACAGCAGATGAAGCGGCTTTGGGAGTGTTCAAGAGAAAAGTTCTTCGAAAGATTTATGGACCTCTACGCGTTGGCGATGGCGAGTACCGAAGAAGATTTAAAGATGAGCTGTACGAGCTATACGCAGACATCAACATAGTCCAGCGAATTAAAACGCAGCGGCTGCGCTGGCTAGGCCATGTTATGCGAATGAATGATGATGCTCCGGCCAAGAAAGTGTTTCTATCGGAACCCGCCTATGGAAGCAGAGGTAGAGGGCGGCCCCCACTCCGTTGGAAGGACCAGGTAGAAAATGATATAAACTCCCTTGGTGTGACCAATTGGCGCGGGTTGGCGGAGCGAAGGAGCGACTGGCGCGCCTTGTTGGACGGCCATAACCGTTTAGACGATTAAGCGCCAATTAAGTAAGTAAGTAAGTAAGTAAAAAACTGATACAATAACCAAGGGCACTCATGTCGCGCGATGTCCCTTGTGTTTCTTATCGCAAATTAATTGCTTTCAGAGTGGCAATAAAACCAATCAGCATCTATAATCTCAAGTAAGGAAAGAATTATAAAATAACTAACAACATTCGCTTCGCTTGGAGATTATTTTTAACATTTTCGTACATACATCAAAACTCGGCACAATTTCATGGCCAAGAGTCGTATTAATTTTATTCATATTGCCAATGGCAATAAATGTATTACGACATCTGAAATAACATTATGCAGCTGTTATTTGTTGCTGTTAGTTTTGTTGCGATGTCGGCATACCAATTGAATGTTGCTGCGTCTGTGCGTTGTCATACGAAACTAATTATGACAGATGATTGACGTTAGCGTAGATAAAGAAGAAGAAGATGGCGCTGGCGATGCAAATGCGTTAAGCGTCTGACACGCAAAAACAATAAAATAGATATATTGTATGTACTATGTCATTATTACGCGCAAATATTCGCTAAGATATTTATGAAATATAAGTACGCAACATGAGCACTAAGAAAGCATATCGTTAGCTTAATGTGAAAATATGCTAAGTCACTTTTTACGAATTTTACAGGAGAAGAAAAAAACTGAATAATTTTTGAAATAACCTTTCTTTTTCGAAACTGTGAATAAGGATACCTTAGTTGCAATACTTTTGAGTGTGCTCCGCCTACCACACCGAATGCCCTCGGTTCACACCCAGACAAAGCAATATCAATATTTTAGAAATAAGGTTTTTCAATTAGAAGAACATTTTTCTAAGCGGTGTCGCCCCGCGGCAGTGTTTGACAAGCACTCCGAGTGTATTTCTGCCATGAAAAGCTCTCATTGAATACTCATCTGCCTCGCAGATGCCGTTCGGAGTCGGCATAAAACAAGTAGGTCCCGTCCCGCCAATTTGTAGGAAAAATTAAAAAAACGGAGTACAAGATAAATTGGAAGAAAAGCTCGGCCTAAAATCTCTTCAGAGGTTATCGCGCTTTACATTTATTTATTTATTTTATTTCTAACGGTTCTGATCTGGACTCTTTTGCCGGATGGTGCGCAGACAATAACTTATTTTTTAATTCAAAGGAATGCTGTGTTGTGTCTTATTCCATAAAAACAACTGCCACATACTTTATCTACAAACTAAATGCTAAATCTCTTAATCGTTGCCAAAAGAGTAAAGACTTAGGTGTAATTTTTGACTCGAAACTCTCTTTTTCTAGTCGCATTGATTTCGTTTTTCTCAAAATTTGTTGAAATGGTTGGGTTCAGTAGACGTTACACCAGTGACTTTAAGGACCCTATAACGTTGAACGCACTTTATATATCCTTGGTCAGAAGTTTTGAATATTGCTCAATAATATGGAATCTTTTCTATGAATCTAACTCCTATAAAATTGAGAAAGTTCCAAAAATGTTTACAAAATTGCTTTACGTATGCTTCACTGGCCAAATGGCCTCCCATCGTATACCAGCAGTCCCAAATTGCTGGGTCTTCAGGCTTTGCATGATAGAAAAACCTTTACTCTCGCTCATGCTTTCCTATAATGTAATAAACTTTAACACGAATTACTCTGATTTAACTACTTTGTTCATTCCATATATTCCACTGCGTGATCTTCGGCATAATAGATTATTTATCGAAATAACTCATAAAACGAATTATGCTATAAATGAGCCTATAATTAGGACTATACATCTAGCAAATCAATCCAGTAGTGTTATTAATTTTAATAGCAGCTTATAAAAGTTTAAGCATGAATTGTTTTCTATTTTTAACTAGTCTGTAAGAAAGCATGTAGTTATCGACATGTAAGAATTGAAGTAGATTATAGTCAGCGCAAAGCATTTATCATACACAAAAGGCATGCCTCAATTGGGCAAATCCAATTTCAAGGGGTTGCCAGCACAATATATAGCTTCTCCAACCCAATTGTCAACTCACCTAACCGTGGCGAATCTTGTTTCATTGACAGCCGAGGCTCTGCCGAGCACATTTTTTTTAACAACTGACAACTTAGCACATTTACAGATCATTGCCCACAGCACGTAAAAATGAAAAATTTAAATATTTTTTTTTGTGATCGATGTATTTTGAATTCAGTTTTAAAACTGCATTAAAATACAATTTTTCAAAAAAAGTGACTTAGCACATTTTCACATTAAGCTAACGATATTTGTTATAGCTGAAGAAAAACTTTGTTTATAGTAATTTGAGAAAATTGACTCAATGAAATTGTTGGCAAAAGCTTTTGTGTTGTAAACGCGTTGCTTTGATTTATGACTTTGCAGACTCGTTTCTAGTAAAAATCTTTATTTTATGGCTTTTACAAAAACACAAAGAACATGTGTTGCTTTCACTCCAGTTGACTTGAAGAATACTTTGTTGAAAATTTAAGATGTAGTCTTGTATTAAGGGCTTTTATAACAAAAAAAAAGTTCAACAGTTTTTGATGAAATATGTTCTTCGCACATATTTGCGTGGGTGCAGCTATTTTGCTGACTTTCATCAAAACAATGGCTTTTTTTCTATAATTTTTTTTTAATAAAACATGCAATCAAGTCGAAAAATTGCTGTCATCATGTCGTACGAAAAAATGTTACTCATACGACGTGTAGTTCGCCTACAGCTTAACAGCGTTTTAAGATGGTGTTACATGCAGTTGTTTAAACCCTTTGATGTGTTGATAGACGAAAATGCAGGTTTATTTGCTAGATAGAAATGAATGTGTGAGTGTGTGTGTATGTTTTATATGTTAGGTAAGGTTAGTTGATAGCTGCTCTGATAGGAGAAGCTCACTTGAACAGCATGAAGGTCCGGTGTGATAACACATAAAATAACGGCGACGTAAGCTCAAGCTACTTAGCTATAGTTTCATATGAGGCCGATCTCAACCTTGGATAAATCCTCCGTGAATCCAAGTGAATGGAGATCGAAACATTTTCGCTTAAAAGTGACTTGATGATTTCAGCTCATCATATATTGAGACGTACCGCATGGATTTCCATTGTACAGTGTCCTGTCAAAACCCCAATGACCATTGATAGATAAGTGAACTCAACAATTTCAGCAGACCTCCTGCCATCCACTTCCGCCCAGAAGGATCTAGCTACCCAGCAAAATCCACCTCTGTCCACCCAGCGCTTGCTGCGCTGACTCGAGGCTCATCTATGCAGAAGCACACCGCAGGTTGCCAGGGGAGTCCCAAAATCCATACACCCACTTTCATTCAGTTCAATTGTACTGATGCGGGCTAAGAGACCCATTTGACAACTTCCCGGTATATCACTATGGACCGGGACCCAGATAATTTTAATCATAAAAAGTTTGAGGCAATCGCAAGTGAGATCAGGCACTTCCAGACCACCGTCGATCGCACTATATTTGAACTCAAGGCCTTGATAGCCGCTTGGATATACGAGTAGATGTAAAATTACCTAGCCGTAGTTGCACTGGATACCATTTCATCCATTGCATCCTTAATTGCGGCAACGCCACATGGAAAACGTTACAGTGATCAGCGAACTTAAACTTGCGGCTTACATTTAGCTCTTGACAAAATACCTCCCCACCAACCTTTCCGTAATATCAGCGAACAAGTAAACTGGTCCCCTGTCCAAGATGAGGCCCCTTCCCCGATTCCTCTCTCGTGAGAATAACTGGGATGAAGGTTGCATAGGGAGCAGTTATCAGCACACAATAGCCCGTCCTGTCACGGATGCAGTAGAGCCTGGAAAGAAGGTTATAGTGCCGATAGTCCATATCAGCTGCCCGTAATCAATATCTACTGGATGTATGTTCGACATGACATTCACTGCCAAGGTAGATTTTACTGACACTATTTTGGTGGTGCTCGCCGTGTGCAGTGCATTCCACCAGACCAGCACTTGAGTTTCATCTCATAACGCCAGTGTATTACTCTTGGGAGAGCCCACAACTCTCCGATATCTTCCCTGCAGCAGTACTAGCCAACCACGGACTGCCTAGCGCTATATTCCATATTGGGTCTGCAAGACAGCTTCTTGTCCAAAATAATTTCTATATATTTAACCCTATCACAAAGTATCAATGAAAATTGCCCACAATGTGATGATGGATTGGCTGCGAAGATCTTCATGTACGGTGACCATCCAACTGTCGTGGGATCAGCTTTCTTGGTATTGCGTATTAGGTCCTTGAAGCATTTTATGAAAAAATTGAAAGCTCACCGTTGACCAAATGATTCGGTTCAGTACATCTTTAGGCATAATAAATCTACCATCGATCAGATCTTGACAATTTGTTTCATATGGACGACTTTGAATAAATTATAGTTTGGATGCACAAAATCCAGCTCGGTGAGAATTAAAAAGGACCTCTCAGAGCCAATAACAACAGCCGAAAACAACTCGTTTATCTGGGAACAAGCATTAACACAGAGAGAAGCGTTATCGCTGTGGTGTTAAATGCTACTCTTGAAAACAAAGATGTCGGTAGATATAATTCCCTTCGGTTCACTGATTTTCAGGATACCCTCTGTTACGTTTCGTCAGCTTGGACTATAACTTTCCCACACTGGTAGAGATGTTGCATATCTCCTTCCATTTTGTCGGTTGATCCATACATTGAGAGTCTGAAGCAAAGGTTTTCCTACGGTAATGCTTGGGACTGCATTGGTATATTTCTATGTAGATTATTTAGTGATTGTTTTTGGGATCGATTCCGGAAAATTTCAGGAATATCATTTTATTAGAATAATTTTTGGGATCATTTTGAGAGTATTTTTGGTATATTTCGAGATTGTTTTCAGGTTCATATTTTCGCTACCAGTTCAAGCATGGATTGGGATCATTGCGAGACCATCACTTATCCTATCATTTCGAGACCATTGTCGAATTCATTCCGGGGTTGTTTTACTTCGAGATCGTTTCGGTGAAACTTTAAGTTATTTTCGAAGTTTTGCTTGTGATAATTTTTTGGTTTGTTTCCAATTAAGTTTGGCATGGATTTTCAAGACCGTTTCGCAAAAATTTCGGGATGTTATCGAGATCATATTCAGATAATTTATGGTCCTTATCTAGAACATTTCGGGACTCCTTTTCGCGACTAGCAATTTGAGAGTATTTTGGGGCTGCTTTCGAATCATTTCGAGATGGTTTCAATACAGTTTTACGTTCGTTTCGGGACGTCTTGGGAATCAATTTGGAACTACTGGCGGAATATAACGGGTTCGTTTTCTGGATAATTTTAGGAGCTTTTGGGGTTTGGTTTATGCATGCTTTCGACACTGTCTGTTGTTTTTGTTTTAAGGATCATTACACGACCTTTGCGGAACATTCGAATATTATTTCACACCTATCTCTGTTTCATTGCAAGAGTTTAAAAGGTTTTGTTCTCAAGCCCGATTTGGAAAAGTTCTCGCATTAATGTGGGATGACTTAGGGACTGTTTTCAACTCGTTTTGATGAAAATTTTGTTAAGTCTTATTTATTATTTTAAAATATATTTTGGTCTTTTTTCTTATAGATTCTTTTAAATATAACTTCTCCATAATTTCGGACTGTTTTGATACTAGGCCTGCATCATTATACCTTTTATTAACATGAAATGGTATATTAACTTTGGTCCGATGTTTGTATCGTTGATAAATATAGAAGATACTCCCACCATTAAGTATACCGAATTGATCAGGGCGACGAACTGAGTTGATATAGCCATGTCCGTCTGTCCGTCAGTCCGTCTGTCCGTCCGTCTGTCTGTTTAAACGCAAACTAGTCCCTCAAATTTTGAGATATCTCATTAAAATTTGGCACAAGGATGTATTTTTGTATTATATTAGACATTTGTCGGATCCGGTAGGATCGGACCACTATAACATATATGTCTCATACAAGCTATCGTTCAGATAAGACTATTTTGGCCATTTCTCCCTTAATTTAGAAAGTATAAACGTGAAATTCGGTGATATATATTTTCATATATCATAGAAGATTTTCTGAAAAAATCACTTTGATCGGAGCTATATATAGTTTATATCCCATACAACCGATCGTTCAGATAGAAAGATTTTTGGCCATTTCTCCCTTAGTTCCCAATACAAAAACGTGAAACTTGGTGATATTTATTCATAAAAGATTTCCTGTAAAAATCATTTCGATCGGAGCTATATATAATATATATCCCATACAACCGATCGTTCAGATAAAGGGGGTTTTTTGCCATTTTTATACTCAGTTGAGCTGAGCTCACAGAGTATATTAACTTTGATTGGATAGCGGTTGGTTGTACAGGTATAAAGGAATCGAGATAGATATAGATATAGATAGATATAGACTTCTATATATCAAAATCATCAGTATCGAAAAAAAATTTGATTGAGCCATGTCCGTCCGTTAACACGATTACTTGAGTAAATTTTGAGGTATCTTGATGAAATTTGGTATGTAGGTTCCTGGGCACTCATGTCAGATCACTATTTAAAATGGACGATATCGGACTATAACCACAGCCACTTTTTCGATATCGAAAATTTCGAAAAATCGAAAAAGTGCGATAATTCATTACCAAATATGGATAAAGCGATGAAACTCGGTAGGTGAGTTGAACTTATGACGCAGAATAGAAAATTAGTAAAATTTTTGACAATGGGCGTGGCACCGCCCACTTTTAAAAGACGGTAATGTAGAAGTTTTGCAAGCTGTAATTTGGCAGTCGTTGAAGATATCATGATGAAATTTGGTAGAAACGTAGAAAAAAAACAATTTTTTTAAAATTCAAATTTTAAAAGAAAAGTTAATATCTTTACAGTATATAAGTAAATTATGTCAGCATTCAACTCCAGTAATGATATGGTGCAAAAAAATACAAAAATAAAAGAAAATTTCAAAATGGGCGTAGCTCCGCCCTTTTTCATTTAATTTGTCTAGGATACTTTTAATGCCATAAGTCGAACAAAAATTTACCAATATTTATGAAATTTGTAGAGGCTTAGATTCTAGGACGATAACTGTTTTCTGAGAAAGAGGGCGAAATCGGTTGAAGCTACACCCAGCTTTTATACACAGTCGACCGTCTGTCCTTCCGCTCGGCCGTTAACACGATAACTTGAGCAAAAATCAATATATCTTTACTAAACTCAGTCCACGTCCTTATCGGAACTCACTTTGTATTGGTGTAAAAAATGGCAGAAATAAGATTATGACCACGCCCACTTTTTCGAAATCGAAAATTACGAAAAATGCCATAATTATATACCAAATACGAAAAAAGGGATGAATTGGTTTGGTCTATTGACGCAAAATATAACTTAAAAAAAAACTTTGGAAAATGGGTGTGAAACCTACCATATTAAGTAGAATGAAATGAAAAAGTTCTGCAGGGCGAAATCAAAAGCCCTTGGAATCTTGGCAGGTATTCTGTGATATCTCGAAAACGCCTTCACATATACAACTACCACCACTCCCTTTTAAAACCCTCATTAATACCTTTAATTTGATACCCATATCGAACAAATACATTATAGAGTCACCCCTGGTCCACGTTTATGGCGATATCTCAAAAAGGCGTCCACCTATAGAACTAAGGCCCACTCCGTTTTAAAATACTTATTAACATCTTTCATTTGATATCCATATCGTACAAACACATTATAGAGTCACTCCGGGTCCACCTTTATGGCGATATCTCAAAAAGGCGTCCACCTATAGAACTAAGGCCCACTCCCTTTTAAAATACTGATTAACACCTTTCATTTTATACCCATATCGTACAAACACATTCTAGAGTCACTCCAGGTCCACCTTTATGGCGATATCTCGAAAAGGCGTCCACCTATAGAACTAAGGCCCACTCCCTTTTAAAAGACTCATTAACAACTTTCATTTGATACCAATATCGTACAAACACATTCTAGAGTCACCCCTGGTCCACCTTTAGGGCGGTATCTCGAAAAGGCGTCCACCTATAGAACTAAGCCCCACGCCCTTTTAAAATACTCATTAGCACCTTTTGTTTGATACCCATATTGTACAAACGCATTCTAGAGTCAGCCCTGGTCCCCCTTTATGGCGATATCTCGAAAACGCGTCCACCTATAGAACTAAGGCCCACTCCATTTTAAAATACCCATTAACTCCTTTCATTTGATACCCATATCGTACAAACAAATTCTAGAGTCAGGCCTGGTCCACCTTTATGGCTATATCCCTAAATGGCTTCCACCTATAGAACTATGGCCCACTCCCTCATAAAATACTCTTTAATACCTTTCATTTGATACACATGTCATACCAACACATTCCAGGGTTACCCTCGGTTCATTTTCCTACATGGTTATTTTCCTTATGTTGTCACCATAGCTCTCAACTGAGTATGTAATGTTCGGTTACACCCGAACTTAACCTTCCTTGTTTGTTTTTTTTATATTTATCTTAAAAATCGTTTAGGTATGTACATCTGTTCACTATATATTTCTTATCCTACGATCATTTGGAGATTACAAACGGGATAAGATTATTGTTCAGCCCCATTCATGAAAGTATGAAGTCTTCGGCACAGCCGAAGACAGTCCCGTCCTTACTTGTTTTTCTATTATCTTTTGTATTCGTTATCATAAAAAAGAAACAAAAAAAAAAAAAAAAAATACTTGGCGCTATTTCTCTCCGAGAGACTTATGCCGAGCTTCTCTTCTACCCAATTAATTCAACGAGTGGTGTAGCGCAAACCTTTCAAGGAATTTCCAGCGAAATTTACGCATCTCCAACCCAATAGTCAACCTCACCTACCCGGTGCGAATCCTGTTTCTTTAGCAGCCGAAGCACTGGGATAGCCCAGAAAGTTCAATGTGGTCATATTAAAACGTTCCAGAATGATCGGGCTTATACTTTAATGACGTATATTACCGGAACGTACCGCATCTATAACCGGCAAAGACGATCAACATCAATAATACTCCCCAAAAGCTTCGGGGAGTATCTTAACATCAACAGCAACAACAAAACCAGAGCTTCGTCCTATGCAAATAATTTCATTAAATTTATTTAATAAATTTCGAAATCTTTGTATTTTGCCGTTCCAAATTATTTAATTTGAATAACGCCATAAGCTTTAATTAAAAATTTTGCCAAATCCCATCAACAAACACACAAATGCTGCAAAAATTTAATTAATTTAACATTTGTCTTCAATAGGCTTTTAGCGTTTTGCTACGCAGCATTGATAAATAAACAAGAAATTGGCGGTCATGAATATCGAATTTTCGCTAAGCACAGCAAATCATTCATTTGCTTTTTATTTTTTCTGGTATAAATAAATTTTATTGAATATCAATTGGAGACTGAAAATGTCAACGCTTACTCGCTATTCCACAATCATCCAATATCCAATAATCCACTCGACGCAGCTGTCAGCATAACATCACTCACTCCACAATCATCAATCCAATGCAAACCCACTTCTAAATTGAATTTTTTAAGCAAACGGAAAAAAAAGTGAAAATGCTTCAAACTTTTAGCAACGATCAAACATGTGCACGTGATATGTGCGTATAAGAGAAATTTTGACATTGTACATGCAAAAGTTGTTGTCACACAGCGGAAATGAAATGCTTCCGATTTCGTGTTTTCGCTGTTAAATAGATTTTTTTTGGGTATTTCTAAGTTAATTTAAGTTACGTCACTCGCATTGTAAAGGTTTACAAGTAGGATATGTAGCAGCACGCACACACACAGCCACACTCACTTGATCAAAATGCTTGTTCTTGCTCGGTTTTTTGTGGATGCTATTTGGCACTGTTGTACTTCTTAGCTCCAAAAAAAGTGTAGTAGTTGCGTAAAAATTTAATTGTAGATTACAAAGAAATACCCTTATCTTATAACTTTAAACGAGCAACTCTTGTTTGTTTGTATAGCGGAACGATCTCGGTAACGGCTCAACCGATTTAAATGAAATTTGGCACAGAAATAATGTATCACCTTGTAAGACCTTCTACCTAGGTTTTGCCACATATACGAAATTAAAAAAAATTGCATGAGATATGCCGATATGGGTATCAAACAAAAGGTATTTCATTCCGCATTACAATAGGGACATTTTTAGGTAGGGTTGCCATTAAGGGTTGGGGTAGTTAGACGAAATAGTACTCTACTTACTCTTATTCTATTAAAGCTTTAAAGGAGAACATTAAAGTTAAAAATCTTCGTAAAAAAATCTTACACATGATTCGACTTAATTTTCTTAATTTCACATACGCTAGAAAAATTGAAATGCAATATCAATGCACCGTTGCAAATTCTAGCAAAATATATTTTTAATGCATATTTTTGGCAAATATGAAATAAATAAATGCAATTTCTCACAGATTACTATTAGAAAGATTTCTTACCGTAGCAAAAAATAGCTCACCAAGGTAATTTTCTACCGTTGAACACTAGAGATATGTTCAATTTGAAAACGGCATCTAACCATTTAACTACTTACCAACAGATGGCGTTTAGGGAAGTAAGTTGACATTTAATTAAACTAACTGATATTTTTCATAACTGATAATTGTCATTCGTGAAATTTACAAGTTTTTGGAATGTAATAAAATTGTGAGAATTTCATAGTGTATAATTAAAAAATGTTTGAAATTAATAATTCGGTGCATTAAGATACACGACCTAAATAACTTAGTTATCGATTTCACTAATTGTCATAACAGTCCCTTATACTAGGTTCAAACACACACCAAATTGGCAATTTATACTGTTTGGGCAATTTATTACGCAATTTGTTATATAATAAATTGTAATAATAAATTGCCAATTTAAAAAAAATTGCGTAATAAATTGTTTCAAACTGCAAATGCAACATTGTAAAGTGTGTTTATTGAGTATACTTAAACGTCAATTACGCATGGCTGAACTATATGGTTGGCTCATCTAATCAGCTGATTTTATGTCTTTCATTTCACTGGAGTTGGATTGTCAAAAGAAGATGGCAAAATCAAAATGAAACAAAAACATTGAACACATTTTCTTACAACACACAAAAATTTCAAAGTTTTATGTTTTCATTCCATTTCATTTGCCTAATAATGTGCGTGTTCATTTTGACAGTCTGAACAAAGGTATGTTCTTGCTGTAGAGATGAGCCAACCAGCTATCAAATTACTATTGTGTAAGCTAAATCGAGTTGTATGAACAGCACTCAATTCAAATCGAAATTTCCTCAATTTATTTTTCTGTTTGAACATAGTATTATACTGTAGGCTGGAATTACCCATTTCAAATTTTTCATTCCAGTTCATTTTGCGGTTAGTGTTTGATATGTTTTTGAAATCTATTTTTAAGGAAATCAAATATTGGTAAGTAAAAATATATAATATAAAAAATAAAATAAATGTAAGGCGCGATAACCTCCGAAGAGATCTAAGGCCGAGCTTCTCTTCCAATTTGCGTCGTGCTCCTCTAGATTCTTCCCTACAAATTGGCCGGACGGGACCTACATGTTTTATGCCGACTCCGAACGGCATCTGCAAGGCAGATGAGTTTTCACTGAGAGCTTTTCATGGCAGAAATACAATCGGAGCGCTTGCCAGACACTGCCGAGGGGCGCCCCGCTTAGAAAAATTTTCTTCTAATTGAAAAATCTTATTTCTAAAATTTTGATGTTGCTTTGCCCGGGAGTTGAACCCAGGGCATACGGTGTGATAGGCGGAGCACGCTACCATCACACCACGGTGGCGTATAAAAAAAGAAGAGTCTGATTAATGATGACATGTAGAACAAAGTAAGTTGTGCGGCATACTTGAAGATTGCCGAGCAAAGCTCGGTCGCCAAGGTACTTTACTTTCAAACGAGCACTTAATTACAACACTTTTTAAAATCCATTTGTTTTGGACAATTTTGGTTATCAAATTGAGATATTTTATTACCAGGGACGATTGCTAAATCACGACCAAAACCATCGTGGGAGGCATTAAAAGACGCGCTTTGGCCATGTTTTCCATAATCGGAACACGTTTTCGCCTTTGGATTATCGACACCAGGACAAAACGCGTATTTTCATACCTCTTTCCCTATTTTTGGAGGGGTTATTGCAGTCGACCTCGGTTTCAAACTGTTTTTCGCGGAGAACTTTTGAACGGGTAGAAAATCTTAGCACCCGTGTTTGTATTCTTAACACTGGCATAACTACGCGTCCTCAGATACCCCAGTCGAAGGCTTTTGTATAATTTTCTGTAGGACCCATATAGGTGCACCTTACATTTTCATACTAAATTTGTTCCAAAAAATTTACTATCACAGCAACCCAAATCTGATATTCCGGTCCTTTTTTTTTTGTTTCCCTGCGTCGCTTTCGGCGAAGCAACCACGGTAATTTTGACACTCTGTACAGTGTCAAACTCATGTTCCACGCAGGTTCCACTGGGTTCCACGCTATTTTGAAACTGACCGAAGTGTCAAACGGCAGTGTGTTAGAAAGAGAAAGGAATTGTTTCCTTCTCAAAAATATCATATATGTAAACCTGTACAATGGTCACTCGTGATTACATGCTTTTCCCAGCTAAGGGATTTCTCATTCAATTTTGTTAAAGCCAGCGTTAAATGGTATGATAAGCTGAATGCGATTTATTCAGTAGAGTTGAGCGGTGTTTTTTGCTTTGCAATGATCGTGATTTTGCGATGAATGTTAATGATATCACAGCATACCGGGTAAGGAGATAATGGAGATCGTTATATACGTATCTTCGTCACCGGTTTAGAATACAATAGCCATCATCCAGTGTGTTATCTAAAGCTGCAGACATTAGTGCTTTATCGGTAACCGTATCGGTAATCTTATAACAGCTGATTCGATCAACCTTATGAGAATAAACGCAATCGATTATTGGTGCCGCTAAGGTCGTAACCGTATCGTAGCCAACCAATTGGGTTTTGATTTACCGTCGTAACGATAAACAGCTGATTACGTTAGGTATACGACTACAGCGATACGACAAATGGCACCAATGACTACAGCTTAACTCCGTATCACGCTCAACTCTCACGGGAATGCACTGGATCATTGAGAGACTTGAGAAGCAGAGGTCGTGATATTTATGTACACATGAATTGTGATAGGCAGATGTCGCTGTTGTGTTTCATTTAACCCGGTCACCGGTCATTAAAACATTGCCACAAATTGTACAAATAACAAAAATAAATTATAATTAATCCTACCAAATACCAGAAGTCTATGGTAGTGAACCAGGCTTCTATGTTGGAGCAATTCATTGGTGGTACCGGGAGTCTGGCATATACAGCTGAAACAGTGTTTTCTATTGTGCCTGAGACAGGTGGAAGTGGCGAATTAACTCCGATTTCAGATGCTGGCGAACCGCTGTCCATCATTTTCTCGAAAGTAGCTAACCTCAAAGTTGGTTTATGCCACGCGTGAATCCAAATGTTCTCGACGGGGTCACCAGTTTTAGCGGCTTGGCTAAATCGATGTTTGTTTATAGCTTACCAATGTGAGGAATATGCCAAATGAATAAACCGAATAATTTTATGCTTTAATTACAATTAAAACTTTAATGAAATAACAATTAGGATGAGCTTAGTTATATTACAACCGGTTGCGATGAGATGTCAAAAGAAAAGGAAAGAAAAATGAAAGTAAAGCCTCCATTACTGATACTTAGCATAGACTTGACTTGACTTGGCGTAAACTTGGCAACTTAGCCACGATTATACTCCACTTGGCGCATACAATCTGGCATCATAATCAGCGTTGAAATTTATTTTTAAATAAATGTCAATTTGTATGGCAAGATGTCAAAATTAAATGGAAACAAACAAATGGCATCTCAAAATGTAAACGTCATTTAGAACTTACATAGAAAATCAAAATTCAACAGACTTCTATGTCAAGTTAAGTGTTGCTAAGTTTTGAGTAATCAGTAACATGCAATGTTCATTTAACAGAACTGTAAGTGACAGTTCTCAAGCCAAGTCAAGTCTATGCTAAGTATCAGTAATGGGCCCTTAAGTATATGGTACGATAACAAAATTGAATAGTATGGAATTTGAGGTATGGTACAGGGTACCACATATATATCATTTTGGAAAACACAAAATACCTGATCATTTAGTAAATATATATATATACCTAGAATGTTGAAATTTGACGTGTGGACTGATATTGAGACTCTTGATAAATATTTGCAAACATTTTTTAAAATGGTCATGGCACCACCCACTTGTGATAAGATCAATTTTACAAATATTATTAATCATAAACCAAAAATCGTTAAACCTATCGGAACAAAATTCGGCAGAGAGGTTGCCTTTACTATTAGGAATGCTTTGAAGAAAAACTCAAATCGAAATCGGTTAAGGACCACGTCCACTTTTATATAAAAGTTTTTTAAAAGGGTCATGGACGAATCAAATAAGCTAGATCTATGCAAAAAAGAGTTTTATATCAATGGTATTTCATTTCCCAAGTGCATTTATAACAATAAATAAGAAAAATTTCAAATTAAAAAAATGGGCGTGGCACCGTCTCTTTTATGACTAAGCAATTTTCTATGTTTCGCGAGCCATAACTCGAAGAAAAATTTATATATCGTAACAAAATTTGGTACACATATTTTCCTTATAACAGGAGATATTTCTAGTAAAAATGGATAAGATTGGTTAAAGACCATGCGCACTTTTATATAAATGACTTTAAAAGGGAACGTAGGCAAAAATAATAATTTAAATCTTAGCGAAAAATAGTTTTGTACCAATCGTATTTTGTGCCATTATAACAAGAAATGAGAAAAAATTCAAATCTATGGGCGTGGCACTGCCCCTTTCTTACAATTCATTTCCCAACGTTTCTGAAGCCATAACTCGACGAAAAATTTGGTGTTTAACAGGAAATATTTTCAGTAACTATGTACTAAAGCGGTTCAATCGCCTTCTTTTACATAAAAGATTTTATAAAAGTGCGTAGATAATAAGCTATTTCTAGTAAAAGTGGAAAATTTCGTTAAAAACTCTGCCCTTTTTTTGTAATAACGCTTTTTAGTACAATGGCACTTGTGTGTTTATGTTTATTGTTCTATTATATGTTTCTTTTAAATTAAACAGTAGGAAAATCCCCATATCTGAAGGAAAACTGCATTATTACCCACTCATGATTATTGGTGTTAGCCTCTGTATTCTTTTTGCTTCTTTTAAACGAAAATTAGTTCAGAATAGGACCATATATATATATCTATTATTACGCAATTTGTAGGAAAAATTAAAAAAAAGTACGACGCAATTTGGAAAAGAAGCTCGGCCTAAATCTCCTCAATCGCTCAACGTATTTTTATACCTTTCATGAACATGAAATGGTATATTAACTTTGGTCAGATGTTTGTAACGTTGAGAAATATAGAAGATAGGCTCACCATTAAGTATACCGAATTGATCAGGGCGACGAACTGAGTTGATATACCCATGTCCGTCTGTCCGTCCGTCCGTCTGTCTTTTTGAACGTAAACTAGTCCCACAAATTTTGAGATATCAATGAAATTTGGCAGAAGGATGTATTTTTGTATTATATTAGACATTTGTCGGATCCGGTATGATCGAGCCATTATAACATATATCTCCCATACAACCGATCGTTCAGATACGGGGGTTTTTTGCCATTTTTTATTTTATATTTATCTTAAAAACCGTTTAGGTATGTACATCTGTTCACTATATATTTCTTATCTTATACATCCGATTATTTGGAGATTACGAACGGGATAAAATTATTGTTCAGCCCCATTCATGAAAGGTATGAAGTTTTCGGCACAGCCGAAGACAGTCCCGTCCTTACTTTTTTTTATGTACAGATATGATTACATCATGCATCTCATGCGCATATTCGCATCTAAGTACGTAATTTCGTATGCACGATTGTGTGGCTAAGCTGTAATTGCATTAAACTTAAACAATAACGATTTGATTACAATTGACTTGCTGTTGTTGGCGAAGTTTTGTTAGATGCAAAATATTTACGTCAACTAGTTAAAATTTGAATTATAGCAATAAATTTGTGAAATTTCTTAAATTAAATTACATGGTACATA
Source organism: Eurosta solidaginis (assembly GCF_040869045.1). Taxonomy (NCBI): domain Eukaryota; kingdom Metazoa; phylum Arthropoda; class Insecta; order Diptera; family Tephritidae; genus Eurosta; species Eurosta solidaginis. Next base: position 276,862,032 of record NC_090319.1, on the reverse strand, counting down.
CACACGCGCACACATACACACATATATGTAGAAAATTGCACTTAAATTCAGTTTTGTTATGCTTTTGAAATTTATGGCTCTATTAAGCATGATATATCGCATGCTCATAATAAACTTTTTTATTTGAATCTTTGTTGTCCAAACTATCATACGAATCAGAGTTTAAAAACAATTTTAGTATTTTTTTCTGTGCGTGAAATTGATTTTTCGCGTTGATAAGGAAACTTTTCAAATAAGAAAAATAATTTGCATTTTCTTTGTCGTTGTGAATAAAGTAATAACAGTACATGTTGGCCCAGAATTTTAGTGTTCACCCACATTGATATATTCCATTCAAATTAGCAATAACAACCGGAGTAAAGTTTTGTGAATTTTTCAGAAAGTAATAAAAGCGACAAAAAATCCAGCGTTCGCTGTTTGTTTTGGTCAACAAAATCTGTAAACAATATTCATGAAAATTTTTAATACTCTAGATCTTAGTTACTGCATATGAATCAATTTCATCCTCATTGCTTTCTTCAAAAAAAGAAAAAACATATGTAAAAAGCTCGTGCAAAGTTGTAAGTTAAAAAAATCATTCTCGTTCCATTTTAATTGTGTGATCAAGAGGTCGTACGAGTAACATTTTACAGAAATCGGCTGAGAAAATGTATGTATCATTAGAGTAGGCGGCAGACCTTGTAATAGCTTAAATTGGTGTGCTTGCTTTTGAAAACTGGTTCACCCCTTCCCCTTACTATTATCTATTGCATCCTCGTCTTCTTTACCGTCCTTTTCGACTTTAAGTTCCCGTCCTTCAATTATTACCTTTATCTCCATTTTCTTCCCATCCTACTTCATCTTTCCACTCCCACTCCAACTCCCACTTTCGCTACCAACACCACTAACACTACCACTCCCACTCTTTGGTTGTTAAATTAATTTCAGTTTGTGTGCCAACTAAAGTTTTAGATGCGAAAATATTTTTAAATTGAGCATTTTTTTAAAATAATTTTGTTATAAATAAACACTAAGCTGGATGTAAAAATTTAAAGCAGGTCAAGCAGTTATCGTGTATTAGCTTAAATGTTTTCCAATTGAGATTTTCGTTATCATAAATGAACCCTGAATCAGATCGAAAATACTACAGAAAAAATTATTAGAATTGTTCAAGCCGTTATTTAGGCAACTCACAAGGTATCATATTCACCGTATGTGATATGCTTCAATAAAATTTTATATAAGAAACCACGGAAAATAACTCAGATCTTAAAATTTTACATGGGTACGACATTCTTGTGAATCCCCTCAACTGCGTACTAACACACAACAAAATATTTTCCCAGATCTTCTCATCATAAGCTTCAGTGGATGCCCAATCGAATTTTGCAACATTTTTATTTTGTATGGGGATCAATCCAGTCTAAGTAGCAACTTCATGCATTCGGACAACATGGCCTAGCCCAAGGTAGCCGCTAGGTAGTGATTCGCTGAACTATGCTAATTTCTTTCCCATTTGAGAAAAAGCGATATATCACTGCAATTGACCTCCGAGATACACACCGACGTCCGACAAAAGAAACAACAAATCGCGTTCTGCCGGTTTTCATCCTCGCAGCTTACAGCAGAAGGTTATAGGAATATGCGTTCAAGTTTCAACATATTTGCAAAAATGTCTGATTAAGGGCCCCGTAAATTCAATTAGCTTGTGGGTTTGGTGGGTCGAAAGTGAATCCCATTAGCGCTGAAGTGCTTCTTGATACCACAACTCGTGATTAAATCTACCAATGGAAATTGAATTGATTTGAAAATTATTGATAGGCAAGTCTCATCAAAACACGATAAATTTGGCTGGCCTGAATGAATAATCGAAAAGCTCCTCAGGATTTCCTTGAATTCCAAGAAGATTTCATATCTGACTCTCTTTAAGTCAGTGCGGATAATACATTCCATAGGGCCCACCATCACCGTGGTTGTTTCAGATGTGGAGAATAAGTATTTTCCTTGCGTTTTTGAGTATTCCTTACATTTTGTTAGCGGTTCGTATCACTGAAATTTCAAATAAATTAACACATATTGCCCGTGCAACAAAATGCTTGAGCATTTTCTTTCGATTGCTCCGCTTGCATAGCAGTCAATGGTCTCGTCATTATTTCTCCCATGGTCTATACTCTATCGTGAAAAGGCATAACCGAATACCGTATTTTATTTTATACTTCTCATCTCTAACATTCTGTTTCACCCGTGAACATTTTTCAGAATTGTTTTATTTTTAAGAATAATATATTTATCCACAGGAAAAATATTTACTACGAATTTTTTGCATGGACAAATTCTTAATTATTGAATTTACCATTCGTATATGGCTGGCGTATCAATTGATAACACAGATTTATCAATTTCAATTTTGATGTAGTATCCTTAGTTGTGGATTGATTTAGCGAAAAATTTCACTTGGCGTACTCGCTATGGATTTTACAGATTTAATTCCCGCTAACCGCAAAGCATTCCAGACTGACTGACGGCTGGATGTGTATCGCGACCGCATACATGGCATAATATGAAAGCTTAGCATTTGTTAAATCGTTGGGGTAAAATAGCACAATATTCACAGACACTTAGAAGTGTACAGAATGGTTATCAAACGAAACACATACATGTATACTTGCTTATATTTACTTCAAAGTTGAAAATTGTTTCAAGCTGGAAACCGCAGAAGTTGAACTGTAAATCTCTGCCAGTAGATAAAAAAGATAAGGCAGGCACTGTTTCTAATAGTAGGATGACGTAATGTCAACGCCCATAAGTTCAAATGGCCATAAGGTCAAATGGTCTTAGAACCAACTTTAAATAGCCTTAAGGTTCAATTAAGTTTATGAAATTTTTTCGTTTTGAATTATGACCGCTTCCGGAACGAGGGAGAGAGGTTAACATAAGATCAACGGCCATAACGTCAGATCACCTTGCGGAAATGACCACAAAAGTCAATTCAAGCCTGTGGACCACATGAATTGGTCGCAACGTCAAAGATATTTACATTACATCCGTGTTTTTTTCACATGTATATACATTATACATCCATATTTGCAATAAAAAAAAGCCTTATTGACAATTACACATAGTAGTAGTGTTTAGAGAAATAGTGAAGGCACAAACCTTTCCGGTCATATTATATAACGCATACCAAAATTGAAAGTATGGAATAGTGTGTAGATAAATTTATGCACTTGAAACTGCATATACAGTTTAAGTGCAGATGTATATACATGTAAAAAAAGCACAGCTTATGACAGTGCAACTTTTCTGAAATAGTCATAAAGTCAACTATTTTTTTCTAAAGTTTTGTTTTTCGTACTTCAACTGCTGAGTTATAGTTGTCTCTCATTGTTTGCGCTATATCTCATTTCGTTCGAATGAAAAAAGAAATTTTTTTATTCAAAATTTTCATATACGGTGCACCATTTTTTATATTTTGATCCTATTCTAGTATAGCCTACGATTTCTCGAACATGTTCGAGAAGCGATTTCTCGAAAGTCTCACCTTTTCGCGAGATTATCGAATCTCGAATTACTCGTAAGGCTCGCGAGCTTCTCGATATTCAATTTAATCGGTTCATTTGCTGTTTTATATAGAGCTTACGATTCTCTTAAAGCGTCGTTTCTTTTCTTAATTATCGCAGTGTAATAAAGTGTAAAATGGGATTGAAAGCTGCACCAGTTAGGATTTCTTTATAGTAAGAAGAACATATGCAAACTTCTCGTCTATCCTGCGGAATTTTTTTGTTTTTGTGCTGATTTTATATTGCTGTGGCCTATTGGTTGTGACCTTTTTCCCGAAATGGTCATAAAATCACACGAAAATTTCCTAAATGGTCATAAAGTCACATTAAGAAAGGACATAAATTCAATAGACATTATGATCCTTTGAAGTGGTCATAATGCTGATTGGATTTTTTGCCGTTAGCCCACAATTTGACCTTGTGAACATTTCATGCGGTTATAATACCAGTTAATCTTGCGGCCTATTGTAATATTCATAAGTTAAATTGACGTTATGTCCGTTGACCTTATGTCACACCCTGCCACTCCTGATATACCACCACACTTTGATGGCTTAAACTTTTAGCTCATACAAACCACAAAGCTTTCACGAAATTAACTAAGAGCTTTACAAATTACACACACTTACACAAATAAATTCATATTAGCACAATGATATTACATTTAACAGCAGAGAATAAATTCAATATAAATACATTAAATTTTACAACACATAGGCAGACATACCTAAATGCCACAAATAACACCACAGATTTCGATCAACTCGTTGTAATTTACCAGCCATTTTGTGGTTGGTAAAGAAATGAAATATTTGCAAAATATTTTTGCGGCACAGTCAAAAATCTGCTTCATATGCGAGTACAAATTAAGTATGAAGCAACAGCTAAACGAAAAAAAAACAAGTAAGGAAGATTAAGTTCGGGTGTAACCGAACATTACATACTCAGTTGAGAGCTATGGTGACAACATAAGGGAAAATAACCATGTAGGAAAATGAACCGAGGGAAACCCTGGAATGTCTTTGTATGACTGCGTATCAAATGAAAGGCATTAAAGAGTATTTTATGAAGGAGTGGGCCATAGTTCTATAGGTGGACGCCATTTAGGGATATTGCCATAAAGGTAGATCAGGGTTGACTCTAGAATTTGTTTGTACAATATGGGTATCAAATGAATGGTGTTAAAGAGTATTTTATGAGGGAGTAGGCCATAGTTCTATAGGTGGACGCCATTTAGGGATATAGCCATAAAGGTGGATCAGGGTTGACTGTAGAATGCGTTTGTACGATATGGGTATCAAATGAAAGGTGTTAATGAGTATTTTAAAAGGGAGTGATGCTTAGTTCCACAGGTGGACGCCGTTTCGAGATATCGCCATAAAGGTGGACCAGGTGTGATCCTAGAATTTATTTCTACGATATGGATATCAAATTAAAGGTATTAAGGAGGGTTTTAAAAGGGAGTGGTGGTAGTTGTATAGGTGGTCGCCTTTTCGAGATATCGCCATAAAGGTGGACCAGGGGTGACTCTAGAATGCGTTTGTACGATATGGGTATCAAATGAAAGGTGTTAATGAGTACTTTAAAACGGAGTAATCCTTAGTTCCATAGGTGGACGCCGTTTCGAGATATCGCCATAAAGGTGGACCAGGGGTGACCCTGGAATTTGTATGTACGATATGGGTATAAAATTAAAGGTTTTAATGAGGGTTTTAAAAGGGAGTGGTGGTAGTTGTATAGGTGGTCGCCTTTTCGAGATATCGGCATAAAGGTGCACCAGGGGTGACCCTAGAATTTGTTTGTACAATATGGGTATCAAAAGAAAGTTGTTAATGAGTATTTTAAAAGGGAGTAATCCTTAGTTCCATAGGTGGACGCCGTTTCGAGATATCGCCATAAAGGTGGACCAGGGGTGACCCTAGAATTTGTTTGTACAATATGGGTATCAAAAGAAAGGTGTTAATGAGTATTTTAAAAGGGAGTGATGCTAAGTTCCACAGGTGGACGCCGTTTCGAGATATCGCCATAAAGGTGGACCAGGGGTGACCCTAGAATTTTTTTGTACAATATGGGTATCAAAAGAAAGTTGTTAATGAGTATTTTAAAAGGGAATAATCCTTAGTTCCATAGGTGGACGCCGTTTCGAGATATCGCCATAAAGGTGGACCAGGGGTGACCCTAGAATTTGTTTGTACAATATGGGCATCAAACGAAAGGTGTTAATGAGTATTTTAAAAGGGAGTGGGCCTTAGTTCTATAGGTGGACGCCGTTTCGAAATATCTCCATAAAGGTGGACCAGGGGTGACTCTAGAATTTGTTTGTACGATATGGGTATCAAATTAAAGGTATTAATGAGATTTTTAAAATGGAGTGGTGGTAGTTGTATATGCGAAGGCGTTTTCCAGATATCGACCAAAATGTGGACCAGGGTGACCCAGAACATCATCTGTTGGATACCGCTAATTTATTTATATATGTAATACCTGCCAAGATTTTAAGGGTTTTTTTATTTCGCCATGCAGAACTCTTTCATTTTCTTCTACTTAATATGGTAGGTGTCACAACCATTTTATAAAGTTTTTTCTAAAGTTATGTTTCACGTCAATAAACCAATCCAATTATCTCACCATGTTTCATCCCTTTTTTCGTATTTGGTATAGAATTATTGCATTTTTTCTTTTTTCGTAATTTTCGATATCGAAAAAGTGGGCGTGGTCATTGTCGGATTTCGTTCATTTTTCATACCAAGATAAAGTGAGTTCAAGTAAGTACGTGAACTAAGTTCATTAAAGATATGTTGATTTTTGCTCAAGTTATCGTGTTTACGGCCATGCGGAAAGACAGACAAACGACTGTGTATAAAAACTGGGCGTGGCATCAACCGATTTCGCCTGTTTTCACAGAAAACAGTTAACATCATAAAATCTATGCCCCTACGAAATTTCAAAAGGATTGGTTAATTGTTGTTCGATTTATGGCGTTAAAAGTATCCTAGACAAATTAAATGAAAAAGGGCGGAGCCACGCCCATTTTGAAATTTTCTTTTATTTTTGTATTTTGTTGCACCATATCATTACTGGAGTTGAATGTTGACATAATTTACTTATATACTGTAAAGATATTACATTTTTTGTTAAAATTTTACTTTAAAAAAAATTTTTTTTTTAAAAGTGGGCGTGGGCCTTTTCCGATTTTACTAATTTTTATTAGGCATACACATAGTAATAGGTGTAACGTCCCTGCCAAATTTCATCATGATATCTTCAACGACTGACAAATTACAGCTTGCAAAAGTTTTAAACTACCATCTTTTAAAAGTGGGCGGTGCCACGCCCATTGTCGAAAATTTTACTAATTTTATATTCTGCGTCATAAATTCAACTCATCTACCAAGTTTCGTCGCTTTATCTGTCTTTGATAATGAATTATCGCACTTTATCGGTTTTTCGAAATTTTCGATATCGAAAAAGTGGGCGTGGTTATAGTCCGATATTGTTCATTTTAAATAGCGATCTGAGATGAGCGCTCAGGAACCTACATACCAAATTTCAACAAGATACCTCAAAATTTACTCAAGTTATCGTGTTAACGGACGGACGGACGGACGGACGGACGGACGGACGGACATGGCTCAATCAATTTTTTTTTCGATCCTGATTATTTTGATATATGGAAGTCTATATCTATCTCGATTCCTTTATATATGCACAACCAACCGTTATCCAATCAAACTTAATATACTCTGTGAGCTCTGCTCAACTGAGTATACAAATTTTAAATGTTATCACAGAATTGTTGTAGCTTAAGCATGCGTCAAAAGGGATCAGTGATTTGCGTTGGCATTAAGTAGAATTATGCAATTAATTTTTCCTTTGAATAAATTAATTGCTGGTTATAAGCAACTATTAAGTAATAAACAATTGGTGGCATCTACTTAATTTGATTGAATTTTGTGGCTGGTATAATATGCTGCCCTAATTTCAAATTTATTGTGTGTATGTATGTGTGTTCATTATTATGTTTGCAATTTTTTATAAGAAATTCAATTTGTTTTCGACACCAGTTTTGAGAAATTGAGCTTCAAACTGGCAGGACATCTGTGACATTTCTGTTATATTAATGTTTTCTATGGCGCACTATCGCAGATAGCCAAGATAATTAGAGCAATAACTTTATAGGAAATAATGACATCCTATAGTAATCGAAATTTCAGAAATATGTATGTATTAAAAGCGTTTCAATTCCGGCTACAGGGATGATAGGGCAAAGAATGTTTCAGAGCATATGTTTTTGTTGTTTCTGCAGTTCTACATAAAACAAGTAAGGAAGGCTAAGTTCGGGTGTAACCGAACATTACATACTCAGTTGAGAGCTGTGGAGACAAAGTAAGGGAAATCACCATGTTGTAAAAGGAACCTAGGGTAACCCTGGAATGTGTTTGTATGACATGTGTATCAAATGGAAGGTATTAAAGAGTATTTTAAGAGGAAGTGGGCCATAGATCTATTGATGTACGCCATTTAGGAATATCGCCATAAAAGTGGACCAGGCCTGATCGAGAATTTGTTTGTACGATATGGGTATCAAATAAAAGGTATTAATGAGTATTTTAAAAGAGCGTGGGCCTAAGTTCTATAGATGTACGCCTTTTCGAGATATCGCCATAAAGATGGACCAGGGGTGACTCTAGAATTTGTTTGTACGATATGAGTATCAAATGAAAGGTGTTAATAAGTGTTTTAAAAGGGAGTGGGCCTTTGTTCTATAGGTGGGCGCCTTTTCGAGATATCGACATGAAGGTGGACCAGGGGTGACTCTAGAATTTGTTTGTACGATATGGGTATCAAATGAAAGGTGTTAATGAGTATTTTAAAAAGGAGTGGGCCTTAGTTCTATATGTGGACGCCTTTTCGAGATATCGCCATAAACGTGGACCAGGGGTGACTCTAGAATTAGTTTATACGATATGGATATCAAATGAAAGGTGTTAATGAGTATTTTAAAAGGGAGTGGGCCTTAGTTCTATAGGTGGGCGCCTTTTCGAGATATCGACATGAAGGTGGACCAGGGGTGACTCTAGAATTTGTTTGTACGATATGGGTATCAAATTAAAGGTATTAATGAGGGTTTTAAAAGGGAGTGGCCCTTAGTTGTATATATGAAGGCGTTTTCGAGATATCTACCAAAATGTGGACCAGGGTGATCCAGAACATTATTTGTCGGGTACCGCTAATTTATTTATATATGTAATACCACGAACAGTTCTCCTTCCAAGATTCCAAGGGCTTTTGATTTCGCCCTGCAAAACTTTTTCATTTTCTTCTACTTAATATGGTAGGTGTTACACCCATTTTACCAAGTTTTTTTCTAAAGTTATATTTTGCGTCAATAGACCAATAAAATTACCATGTTTCATTCCTTTTTTCGTATTTGGTATATAATTATGGCATTTTTTTCATTTTTCGTAATTTTCGATATCGAAAAAGAGGGCGTGGTCATAGTCGGATTTCGGCCATTTTTTACACCAATATAAAGTACGTGAACTGAGTTTAGTAAAGATATATCGATTTTTGCTCAAGTTATCGTGTTAACGGCCGAGTGGAAGGACAGACGGTCGACTGTGTATAAAAACTGGGCGTGGCTTCAACCGATTTCGCCCTTTTTCACAGAAAATAGTTATCGTCCTAGGAGCTTAGCCTCTACCAAATTTCAAAAGGATTGGTAAATTTTTGTTCGAATTATGGCATTAAAAGTATCCTAGACAAATTAAATGAAAAAGGGCGGAGCCACGCCCATTTTGAAATTTTTTTTTTCTTTTTGCATTTTGTTACACCATATCATTACTGGAGTTGAATGTTGACATAATTTACTTATATACTGTAAAGATATTAACTTTTCTTTTAAAATTTGACTTAAACAAATTTTTTTTAAAAAGTGGGCGTGGTCGTTTTCCGATTTTGCTAATTTTTATTAGGCGTACATATAGTAATAAGGGTAACGTTCATGCCGAATTTCATCATGATATCTTCAACGGCTGCCAAATTACAGCTTACAAAACTTCTAAATTACCTTCTTTTAAAAGTGGGCGGTGCCACGCCCATTGTCCAAAATTTTACTAGTTTTCTATTCTGCGTCATAAGTTAAACTCACCTACCAAGTTTTATCGCTTTATCCGTATTTTTCCGTATATTTCCGAAATTTTCGATATCGAAAAAGTGGGCGTGGTTATTGTCCGATATCGTTCATTTTAAATGGCGATCTGAGATGAGTGCCCAGGAACCTACATACCAAATTTCATCAAGATACCTCAAAATTTACTCAAGTTATCGTGTTAACGGATGGACGGACGGACGGACATGGCTCAATCGAATTTTTTTCGATACTGATGATTTTGATATATGGAAGTCTATATCTATCTCGATTCCTTTATACCTGTACAACCAACCGTTGTGCAATCAAAGTTAATATACTCTGTGAGCTCTGCTCAACTGAGTATAAAAATGCGTTATTACCAAGTACTCGTAAATTGCGTTGTGTTCCTGCAGTCAAACCAACTAGTTGTATACTAGAAGAATACTAGTTTGCCTAAAATCCCAACTAGTTAGAGTTCTGTAATTTTTATACTCAGTTCAGCAGAGCTCACAGAGTATACTAACTTTGATTGGATAACGGTTGGTTGTACAGGTATAAAGGAATCGAGATAGATATAGACTTCCATATATCAAAATCATCAGTATCGAAAAAAATTCGATTGAGCCATGTCCGTCCGTCCGTCCGTTAACACGATAACTTGAGTAACTTTTGAGATATCTTGATGAAATTTGGTATGTAGGTTCCTGGGCACTCATCTCAGATCGCTATTTAAAATAAACGATATCGGACCATAACCACGCCCACTTTTTCGATATCGAAAATTTCGGAAATATACGGAAAAATACGGATAAAGCGATAAAATTTGGTAGGTGAGTTTAACTTATGACGCAGAATAGAAAACTAGTAAAATTTTGGACAATGGGCGTGGCACCGCCCACTTTTATAAGAAGGTAATTTAGAAGTTTTGCAAGCTGTAATTTGGCAGCCGTTGAAGATATCATGATGAAATTCGGCATGGACGTTACTCTTATTACTATATGTACGCCTAATAAAAATTAGCAAAATCGGAAAACGACCACGCCCACTTTTTAAAAAAAATTTGTTTAAGTCAAATTTTAAAAGAAAAGTTAATATCTTTACAGTATATAAGTAAATTATGTCAACATTCAACTCCAGTAATGATATGGTGCAACAAAATACAAAAATAAAAGAAAATTTAAAAATGGGCGTGGCTCCGCCCTTTTTCATTTAATTTGTCTAGGATACTTTTAATGCCATATGTCTAACAAAACATTACCAATCCTTGTGAAATTTGCTAGGGGCTTAGATTCTAGGACGATAACTGTTTTCTGTGAAAAAGGGCAAAATCAGTTCAGCAGAGCTCACAGAGTATACTAACTTTGATTGGATAACGGTTGGTTGTACAGGTATAAAGGAATCGAGATAGATATAGACTTCCATATATCAAAATCATCAGTATCGAAAAAAATTCGATTGAGCCATGTCCGTCCGTCCGTCCGTTAACACGATAACTTGAGTAACTTTTGAGATATCTTGATGAAATTTGGTATGTAGGTTCCTGGGCACTCATCTCAGATCGCTATTTAAAATAAACGATATCGGACCATAACCACGCCCACTTTTTCGATATCGAAAATTTCGGAAATATACGGAAAAATACGGATAAAGCGATAAAATTTGGTAGGTGAGTTTAACTTATGACGCAGAATAGAAAACTAGTAAAATTTTGGACAATGGGCGTGGCACCGCCCACTTTTATAAGAAGGTAATTTAGAAGTTTTGCAAGCTGTAATTTGGCAGCCGTTGAAGATATCATGATGAAATTCGGCATGGACGTTACTCTTATTACTATATGTACGCCTAATAAAAATTAGCAAAATCGGAAAACGACCACGCCCACTTTTTAAAAAAAATTTGTTTAAGTCAAATTTTAAAAGAAAAGTTAATATCTTTACAGTATATAAGTAAATTATGTCAACATTCAACTCCAGTAATGATATGGTGCAACAAAATACAAAAATAAAAGAAAATTTAAAAATGGGCGTGGCTCCGCCCTTTTTCATTTAATTTGTCTAGGATACTTTTAATGCCATATGTCTAACAAAACATTACCAATCCTTGTGAAATTTGCTAGGGGCTTAGATTCTAGGACGATAACTGTTTTCTGTGAAAAAGGGCGAAATCGGTTGAAGCCATGCCCAGTTTTTATACACAGTCGACCGTCTCTCCTTCCGCTCGGCCGTTAACACGATAACTTGAGAAAAATTCGATATATCTTTACTAAACTCAGTTCACGTGCTTATGTGAACTCACTTTATATTGGTGTAAAAAATGGCCGAAATCCGACTATGACCACGCCCACTTTTTCGATATCGAAAATTACTAAAAATGAAAAAAATGCCATAATAATATACCAAATACGAAAAAAGGGATGAAACATGGTATTTGGATTGGCTTATTGACGCAAAATATAACTTTAGAAAAAAACTTTGTAAAATGAGTGTGACACCTACCATATTAAGTAAAAGAAAATGAAAAAGTTTTGCAGGGCGAAATCAAAAGCCCTTGGAATCTTAGAAGGAGAACTGTTCGTGGTATTACATATATAAATAAATTAGCGGTACCCGACAGGTGATGTTCTGGGCCACCCTGGTCCACATTTTGGTCGATATCTCTAAATGGCGTCCACCTATAGAACTTAGGCCCACTCCCTTTTAAAATACTCATTAACACTTTCATTTGATACCCATACCGTACAATCAAATTCTAGAGTCAGCCCTGGTCCACCGCTATGGCGATATCCCTAAATGGCGTCCATCTATAGAACTATGGCCCACTCCCTCTTAAAATACTCTTTAATACATTCCGTTTGAAACACATGTCTTACAAACACATTCCAGGGTTACCCTAGGTTCGTTTTACTACGAGGTGATTTTCCTTATTTTGTCTCCATAGCTCTCAACTGAGTATGTAATGTTCGGTTACACCCGAACTTAGCCTTCCTTACTTGTTCCATATTAGCAACTGGTGTTTTTAACACGGCGATGTCTTTCGAAATATCAATTGCCAGTATCTGCATCAACATCATACCAAATGACAGACTAGTCAGCATATCGAACAGGGTCATACCAATAGTTATATATCAATATCATACCAGTTGTCATACTACTCAGTCTATGCATCATTGTAATACCAGTTGACATTACTTACTTACTTAATTAGCGCTTAACCATCTAAACGGTTATGACCGTCCAACAAGGCGCGCCAGTCGCTCCATACCAGTTGACATACTGGTCGATATTTGCATCAGCATCCTACTAGTAGGGATTAAAAATTACTTAAAAATTGATAAGTTACATCAAATTCATTTTATCCATTATATCTTTAATATATAAGATTCTTCTGTCACGGTGTTAGAGGCTTAACTCCTCCGAAACGGCTGAACCGATTCTCATGAAATTTTGTGGGCATATTGGGTAGGTCTGAGAATCGCCCAACGTCTACCTTTTTTTCGCTACGTGCCTAGGCTCTTGAGATCAAAACGTGGACCCGGGTACCCCTAGAATGTGTTTATACAATATGGATATCAAATGAAAGCTGTTGAAGAGTGCTATAGTACAGGATAATTTTCATACCCCTGGGTGACTAGGGTCTCGAGATATAGCCCAAAACGTGGACCCTGGTACCCCTAGAATGTGTTTATACAATATCAAATAAAAACTGTTGATGAGTGCTATAGTACAGGATAATTTTCATACAACTGGGGGGCTGGGGTTTCGAGATATGGCCCAAAACGTGGACCCGGGTACCCCTAGAATGTGTTTATACAATATGCATATCAAATGAAAGCTGTTGATGAGTGCTTTTATTTTTTTTTGTGCTATAGGTACTACAGGATAGTTTTCATACCCCTGGGTGACTAGGGTCTCGAGATATAGCCCAAAATGTGGACCCGGGTACCCCTAGAATGTGTTTGTACAATATGGATATCAAAGGAAAACTGTTGATGAGTGCTATAGTACAGGATAATTTTTATACAACTGGGAGATTAGGGTCTCGAGATATAACCCGAAACGTGGATCCGGGTAGCCCTAGAATGTGTTTGTACAAAATGGATATCAAATGACAGCTGTTGATGATTGCTATAGTACAGGATAATAGTCATACAACTGGCAGGCTAGGGTCGCGAGATCTCGCCCAAAACGTGGACCCGGGTACCCCTAGAACGTGTTTGTACAATATGGATATCAAAGGAAAACTGTTGATGAGTGCTATAGTACAGGATAATTGTCATACACCTGGGAGGCTAGGGTCTCGAGATATAACCCAAAACGTGGACCCGGGTAGCCCTAGAATGTGTTTGTACAATATGGATATTAAATGTAAGCTGTTGCTCAGAGCTCTAAAGTTCATTGTGATATTCGATTTATTCGCATCAACCTGGCAAAACTGATAAATATGCATGCGAAGCCGAAATAAAGACAAGAATTAATAATACCCACATACCTATTTACATACGTCCTATTCGATTTGCCTGAAATTTCGTATATAAATTTGCCTATATTAGTATTTACGATGCTTTTTTCCGGGAGGTATACCAGAGACGGACTGGGACTGGGATTAAGACTAGGACTGGGACTGAGACTGAGACTCGGAATGGGACTGGAGCAAAATACATACCACTCTCTGGGACTGGCAATAAGAGATGATGAAGAATGAGAAAAAACTGAGAGAAGAGAAAAGAGAGAAGGAGAGTGAGAAAGAGATAGAATGAGACGAAGATGGTGGTAGATGAAGCGAAAAAGACGGAGGGAGGAGTTAATAAAAAGATTTGGAAAAAGTGTAGAGGGATAGGGCAGAGTTACACGGAAAAAGCTTATTAAAATGTATGCAGATAGACCAAATTTAGGGCAGAACAATGTCTGCCGGGTCTGCTAGTTTCATATATATACTATGTGTATATATACATATATCACTTTAAAGTTTATCACTTCAATACATTATACTTTGGAATAAATTTTAATAAAAACACGTACATATATATAAAAACTTAAAAGTAACGGAATAACACATGCCGATTTTGCGACCGATCAGCGGAAACGGCGGACTAGGGCTAAGTTTATGGGCTCACCATGGGCAGAACATTCCCATATTAAATCGCTCAAGCCAAGAGAACATTTAGGGTTTATCAAGGAAGCCGGCTTGGATGAGGTGCTGTAAAGGAGGTGAGGGCAGTGTAATTCTATCTATCTAATGGAGAAGGAACGAGCCAGTCGTGGTTGACTGTGTCAGAACAGGCCAAGCTGCACTAGCACCGTCCTATGATGAGTGTTAATGGCGTTGAGAACGGTGGTAGTGATATGCACTTTACTGAAGTCATGCTGATGGCTGGATAACCGAAGAATTCCGTTTAAATGAGGGAATCATAACGGCTTTAAACGTTTTCCTTACTGACTAAATGGATAATATCCATAGATATTGGCTGGTTTTCCGGTCTTTGGAAGTGGATTTATCCTTGTCATTATCCGTTATTCTTGGATGGAAAGGCTTTTAACAACAAGTAGACAACTTGTGCTAGGCTGCTGATGCCCTCATGGCCAATGTGTTTTGTCATCAGCATAGGTTTTCCGTCTGGCACTATTGATATGGGAGGTTGGGCCTTTTCAATGGCTTCTTTAACCTCTTTTGAGGTAACGGTGAGGTGCGACTCGTCATGCTTGTGTTTATGTGGCCGTTGATTTGGACCATATCTAGGATTGTCAACTGAAGTATGCATTGCAAATTGCACACAAAAAGCACTCACGCATTTCCTCGAGTCCAACAGACGAAATTCAATGAACTACTCATAAATGACCAGTATGAATAACTACTTTGGGGTTTGGTTGCAGGGGTAGACAAAGAGGTACACGTCTAGAACGCTAATGCTTTTATATTAATAAGAGCTCGTCCTAAAGTTGAAGCTAAGCCACTAGCCACTAGGCTATTTGAGAAGAGCATTTTCAAAAATAGTCCGTCAATAAGAAATCGATAGCCCTTGTTGTCAAACACAGATCAATAACTCGTATATATCAAACCCGCCTTCTTCCATTTTTTTACCCTAATAAAAATTCGATAACTTTTAGGCAACAAACTGATACAACTTTGTAAAATTGATAATGTTGACTGGTATTAGGCTTCGAGATGCGAGATTAAAAAATCATGTCATATTTTATTCCAAATGCTCCCCTGCGGCGCTTTCTTCCTAAAGCTGGGTTGGTGAGGATTCATTTGAAGTAAGGAGTACATACTCAACTAAACATCGTATCCATCCTGCCTCGACTTCTAACTTCATAGCCTATACTAAGAGCACAGTGTATTGGAATTGCAATTGAAACCTGGGGCTGAGGTTTGGTGAGCTTGTTTACGGATGTGTTTAAGTTGGATCGGTTTTTGCCAAAGGTTAAAAATATTCGGCCACCGCAACATCGTCTAAGCCAAGTCACCGCTTTTAAAGATGTGGTGAGCAAGATGCGTATTCATACATTATGTAACTGGGAGTTTAACATCTGATCGAACACTCGGGCTGCTATGAAAGCGCTGAGGGCCAAAACTAGTAGTCGGCGAGTGCCTGAAAACGTTCGTGGTCTCAGCGTGCTACTTACCGATGAGTAATGTCAGAGGGACCTTCGGAAGCGCTGAAAAAGCTGCAAGGTAAATACAAAAATATCTCGTTAGGGAAGGCATCGATCCCTTACTTAAAAGAAAATCGTTATTGCGTAGGGATTATTTTAATTGTTATAAGTCAGTTATGTGGTATTACAACGGATAATTAAAGTGATGTATATTGGAACGATTTTCCGTCATCCCTTGTCAAATTTGGTTTCGAGAAACCCCGGTTTCGGCGTTGTGCCATCATCAGAGAACGAAAATCGACACTGTTGATGGCACAACGCCCAAACCGGTTTTTCTCGAAACCAAATTTGACAAGGGATGATGGAACATCGTGTCAATATACATCATTTATCCACCCTGTCGGAAAATCAACAAAACAAAATAAGACGATTGAAGTGTTTATGTAAGCTGTTTATACCTAGCTAAAACATCTCAATTAAGCCTAAACGTATCCCTTCCTTATCCTCCTTTCTGCACCTTATCCTCTCCTAATATTATACGCTCCCTTTACATATTTTCAGTCTTCTACCATGAACACTTCCAGGGATAAGCATTATGAAGAATCATACTCAAATGGAGGTGTCATGCGTTCTTTTGTCTTAGATCTTATACGAGTATTTTTCGCAAGTATAACAAATTCATCTCCTTTTCTACCTATATCGCAATGTATATAATACACTGATCTACTAACCGCCGCCGCCAAATGGAAGTTCAAGAACTGGCCATGCTAGTTAGTCGGACTCAGCGATTTTGTTATAGTCACGACATCCAGCAATTAATAGCTCATCCACCAACGATACTAAATCACTTCTTTCATCAATTGTGCCTTACTTTCTGGCATATCCTTTAATTAAGATAATTTGATACGTAAGTGAGGACAAGACCGAAAGAGATGATGATGCAAAGGTAAAGGAAAAGAAAGTTGAATGAGAGTAATAGAAAGAATTAGGAGTGAAGAAGCTTTTGAAATTATTAAAAGAGCCAGTGAGGAAGAGTCTCAAACAAAGGTTGAGTGCTAAGCTTTGGCCGACTTCTAATTAATTTGCAGAGTCACTTTGTTCAAAAGATATCCACTAACATAAAGTAGCTAGCGGATTCGACTGAAGTTGTCCTGTATACAGACCTTTTTACGTCGTTATTACCTTCACTCGATGTTTTTATACATGTAACTCTCCGTACACGTACACGTTTCATAAATTTGCTAGTTCTAAAAGCATCCGGTTGCGACAAAAAAACGCAATTTTCTAAAATTACCCGAATTCCAATATATGTATATACGGAAATAAAAAATTATTCGTCTGTTAACAAGTACTATCCGAAAAATTACCCGGTTCAGAAAAAGTACCTGAGTTTTTAAAAGCGCCTGTTTTACAGATAAAAAAAATCTAAGCTGACCGCCAAATTGTAGGAAAAACTAAAAGGGGGCACGACGCAAATTGGAATAGAAGGTCGGCCCTAAACCTCTTCGGAGGTTTCGCACTTTACATTTATTTTTTACCTGCATGCGAAAAACTTATAGTAAAAAAAGTGTTGTGTTGTTAAAATAAAAATGACAGAATTAATTTCTTTATTGAAACGTTACTTTTTTTATACAAAATTTCTACATGCTAAAATACCTATTTACACTAATACTTACGAACTAAGTGTACTACATACATATATATTTATTTCCCTGTGAACTGCAATCTAAGCGTAAATAAAATTAGCTGTGTGAAATGCATAGTAAGAAAAAACAGAACAGAGTACGGAAAATGCAATTTAAGCGTAAACGAGTCGTGGGAATAAATTGTGTGCAGGCAAAGGTTTTTAGTGAGCAATTTGAAATAGAAGAAGCCTCAAGTTACGAGGCGTAGACTGTATGTATGTACAAATGAATGAATATGAATGTAAGAGTCAATGCATCTCAAGCCATTCCAAAACGAGAATATGTGTTTGTTCAAATGAATGAATGAATGCTACAAACTATACAGTTTGAAAATTTACCTGGGTAGAGTGCTCGCTATAAGCAATGCTGGGCGAGAAACAATTTTCGTTTTCCTATACTTAACAAGCTCGCAATATTTCTGGCACTCTGAAATCTTTTACAATTTTCTATAAGAAATAGTTTTCATAGCTTTATATCTTTATATAATGGATACGCTTCTCGCCTCCACTCTGTCGTCAGCCTCAAAAAGTACTCGCATCCGATTAGGTACCCTGTTCTGGAAAAGTACCCCGATCCGAAAAAGTATTCGTTTTAAAAAAATACCCGGATCAGAAAAAGTACCTGATTCTAAAAGAGATCAAATTGTGAGCACTCTGAATGGCATTCAGTGACATACACACGCACACTGTGTATAAAAAAAAGTCGAGGCCCCACATAAATGTCAGTCTTATTTTTAGTCCTGAATATTTAAAAGCTGTAAACGTTTAGGATGTTTTTTCTTGCGAACTGATAAAGCTTATGCCCGGAATATGTATAATTCATAGTAGTAAAGTTCATATACAAACAATGCTTTAGTATGAGAAATGCGGAAATCGAATTTTTCACGTGTCCCGTACAAATATAAATTTTTTAGATTGACATGCGATTTTTTGTTGTTGTAAATATTAAAAATTTATTCAGCTTTATCTAATACAAGTGCTTGTTTTTCTCTGAAATCTAGCCTGACTAACAATACTGGGAATCATGTAGTACTGGGGTTGTTTCCTACAAACCCCAGAATGCTCCTTGGCGTTTTTCTATTACTAGTATATAGTATACCCTTATGTATATGTATATGTTTGCTAGTTTATTTACACAGAAATGACAAACATATTGACCAGCAATGCTATTGCCCTGCAGTGAAACCAACTAGATGTATACTAGATGAATACTAGTTTGCCAAAAATCCCAACTAGTATGAGTTCTGTAATTTTTTCATATTAGCAACGGGTATTTTTAACACGGCGATGTCCTACGAAATATCAATTGCCACTCTCTGCATCAGCATCATACCAATTGACAAACTAGTCATTATATACACCAACATCGTAGCAGATGCCATACTAGTCAGCATACTCATCAGGGTCATACCAATTAACATACTAGTCAGCCTTTGCGCCATCATTATACGAGATGGCATACTAGTTATTATATACAGCAGACCCGTCAGACGTTTTTCTGCCCTAAATTTCGTCTATCTCCATACATTTTAATAAGCTTTTTTAGTCTAAATCTTGTATAAGCACTTTCTAGGGGTACACGGGTACACGTTTTGGCCTCAATATCGAGCCCCTAGTCACCAATAGGTATGAATACTACCCTGTACTAAAGCACTCATCAACAGCTTTCATTTGTTATCAATACTCTATAAACACATTCTAGGGGTACACGGGTCTACATTTTGGCCTATATCTCGAGACCATAGTTACCCGCGGGTACGAAAAATACCCCGTAGCGAAGTACACATAGACAGCTTACATTCGATACCCATATTGTACAAACATATCCCTGGATTACCCAGGTCCATGTTTTGATCTCAAGACCCTATCCAGAACGGGATAAAAATAAGCCTATGTCTGTCTCCTGGTTCTAAGCTACCCCTCCACCAATTTTCAGCCAAATATGTTCTATTAAAAAAAAGCGCATCAGAATCCGTTGCGTATTTTTAAAGGTTTAAGCATTCAAAGGGACAGAAAAAGCGACTTTGTTTTATACTATGTAGTGATGTACATCCGCACATACCTATAAACCTACGCCCGAAGTTAAATAACGCAGCGAATGCTATATATGTACGTATGTATGTGTCGCATCAAGCCTCACTCAAAAGCGGAGAGTTCACAGCGAACAAACATACGCATTTTTTGATAAAAATTTTACTTTTGTTTAAAGAATTTGGCTGATATAAGAAAGGAATCAAGTATTTTTTTGATGCAGAGCGAAGGTAAATATTTCGAAGTTTTACTGAAAAGTAGAATTTTTTAAATCCATCCATCTGTTTATGAGTTATAGCTGTGTAAACAAAAATTTTATGATTTTTTACTACATTTTGGCAATTTGCCACGCCCCTATAATATATACCTTCAAATTATATTAACTGTACCATCTCACGTAGCTAAGCTTTCAAATGCAAAAAACCTTTTTAAAATCGGGGCATTCTGTGTGAAGTTATGTGCATACATGGCATTTAGCGACTTTATTTTATAAGATTTATAGAAGATAGAAGATATCATACCCACTGACATACTAGTTAGTGTATTCAACATCAACATACCAGTTGGCATACTACTCAGTCTGTGCATCATTGTAATACCAGTTGACATACTATTCGATATTTGCATCAGCATCGTACTAGTTAATACACTAGTCCTAGTTGGGTTGAAAAATTACTTGAAAATTGATAAATTAGCTCAAATTCATTTTATTCAATATATTTCATATATATAAAAATTATGTATATTAGACTGGGTCGATTTATCAACCGATATCGCGCAATTGATTTTTCGATAGGATTTGGGCTTAGGAAAAAATAGTTCCACTACGCATACCCAAAAAAATAGTTTTCGATCCTGCGAAAAAAAATTGCGAAAGGGTAAATTTTTCGACCAAAACACTCCCCAAAACCCAAAAAATATCTTGTTTTTTTTTTTTCAAAAAACTGATACCGCCATCATTTTTAAAACAGTTTTTTGAAAAAAAAAAAAAAAAAAATATTTTTTGGGTTTTGGGGAGTGTTTTGGTCGAAAAATTTACCCTTTCGCCATTATTTTTTTCGCAGGCTCGAAAATTATTTTTTGGGTATGCGTAGTGGAACTTTTTTTTCTTGAGCCCAAATCCTATCGAAAAATCGATGGCGCGATATTAATTAACTTTCGTCCATACAAATCGACCCAAGTTAATATACATACATATATCACTTTAAAATTTATCACTTCAATACATTAGACTTTGGAATAAATTTTGATAAAAATACGTACATATATATAAAACCTAAAAAGTAACGTAATAACACATGCCGATTTTGTGATCGATCAGCGGAGCCGGCGGACCATATCCTGTGACGCAATCTCAAGACACAGGGCTAAGTTTATGGGCTCACCATGGCCAGAACATTCCCACATTAAATCCCTCAAACCAAGAGAACGGCTAGGGTTCATCAAGGAAGTCGGCTTGGATGATGTGCTGTGAAGGAGGTGAGGGCACAATAGACCAATGGTCGCAGTGCAATATTCAATTAATTATCTATCTAACGGAGAAGGACGAACCAGTCCTGGTTGACTACGTCAAAACAGGCCAAGCTGCACTAGCACCGTCCTATGATTAGTGTTAATGGAGTTGAGAACGGTGTTAGTGATATGCACTTTACGGAAGTCATGATGATGGCTGGGTAACCGAAGAATTTCATTTAATTGAGGGAATCGTAACGGCTTCAAATGTTTTCGTTACTGATCAAAAGCATAATATCGTTAGGTACTGGCTGGGTTTCCGGTCTTTGGTAGTGGTTTTATCCTTGCCATTCGCCGCTATTCTGGAATGGCAAAGGCTTTTAACGCCAAGTAGAAAAAAAGTGCTAGGCTGCTGATGCCCTCATGGCCAAGGTGTTTTGGCATCGGCATAGGTTATCCGTCTGTGACTATTGATATGGAAGGCTTGGCGTTTTCGATATATTCTTTAACCTCTGTTGAGGTAACGGTGAGGGTCGACTCGTCATGCTTGTGTTTATGTGCCCGTTGATTTGGACGATTGATTGCAAACTGGCTACAGAAAGCACTCGCGCATTTCCTCGAGTCCGACAGACGAAATTCTAGTCGAATAAATTATTCAAATACTAACTACTATGAATAACAACACAAAATCATAGTCAATGAACCATTCTTGAACTGACTAGTATGATGAACGCCACAAAATTCTAGTCAAATAACTACTCATACACTAACTAGTATGAATAACCCCACAAAATTCTAGTCAATGAACTAGAATGTTTGCTAACTACTTTGGCTTTTGGCTGCAGGGTGAGCATCAAACAAACAAACCATTTGTATTTTATCAAACGCCTTCAATGTGTGAGTGTTTATTTGTACAAAAACTGTAAAGTCGATGAGGTTTTCGTGTCATGTTATATGGAATATTTGTTATAGTGAGTAAGCTATGTTGCTGGTATTATTACTACTCTAATGCCTTATTGTTGAATGTCAGTTCACGCTGTCGTCCGGCATTTTGAAAAACGATTTCACGCTACGCACAACTAAAAGCACTCATTCGTATTATCACGTCCTTGTGTGTATGTACAGCAGCGAACAGGAGAATAGCAGTGGGTTTTTTTTTTTTTACTTCCTTTGTATTAGTTTTGTTTTCCCCCAGTTTTCATACAAAATTGGAAACTGTTGAAATACATTTTTGAGTAACTTCCCGGGGAGCTAAACTCTTATAATTTGGAACACACACCGAAATTCGGTGAATATTTCACGTGAGGGAAAAAACTTTTTTAAGTGTCCGGAGATCGGGAAAATTCTAAAAAACGTCCGAACTTGGAAATTTTGCTTTCGAATTTTGAGGAACTTCCCCATAACTTAGAGATCTGAAACTGTGAATGAAGATTTGAGCTCTGTTAGGCTGTAATATTTAGTAAAAAAAAAGTAATCTAGATGGGACAGGAATCTAGGTATTTAGAGATTTTAGGAAAGGCCTCTTACAAAATGTGGAATTTCACGACTGCTATTTGAGAAACTTCCCGTAGAGGTAGATTCTTGAAACTAAGAACATAATTCAGAACTTCATGAAAATGCAGCGTAAGGGAAACAAACTTTCGCTTGGTTGTCCAAAGAGATTGTGAAAATTCAAAAGGTCGTCCGAAGATGAATATTTTGATTTCAGGTTTTAGGGAGCTTCCCGATAACCGATAGAATTGAAGCTTTGAGCCAGTTTTTATTAGGCATTTTGGAACCGCTATTAGAGTAAGTTCCCGTAGAGCTAGATTTTCGAGACGAAGAAATTGCTCCGCACTATGATAATGCAACATGAAAGAAAAAAAGTTCTCTAGGCCGTCCGGAGTTCGCAATAATTCAAAAAAATGGTCTGCACTTTGAAATATTGCTTTACAGTTTTAATGAATTATACTGATGAAATTCGGAATAAAAGGAAGATACACAATTTTTAAGTACTTGCTATATATATAAATCTACCAAAAATGTCTCTTTAAACAAAGACATAATTTTGTTGAGCTTCGATGTTTAAAACTTTAAGAGCAACTGTAAAAAATGGTATGAGGAACTAAAATATAAAGATGGAGTGGAGTAAAGAGGCTTTCGATACATTCTTTACCTTAGTACGGCAATGTTCGCCCCACCTTTATATGTTTCTTCCTCATTAAAATTGTACAGTTTCGTTACTGCAACTATGCAAATCAATCTCTAAAACGTGTTCGAAAAAAATCGAATTCGAGAAAATTTTTACCAAAATTTCGATCTTTCTATTTAGAGTTCTCTGAATAGTTTTGAGTGTGTAGATTTGGTTCCATATGAAAAAAGGTTTATGAAGGAAAATTTAAACATCTTTCCGAGAAAAATTATCAAAAATCATTGCGAGTTTTAAGAGAACTACAACTTGCACTTTGTGAGACTAAAATTGTTTGGGATTCAAAACTGCATACTCCAAAAAAAACACGTAAGGAAGGTTAAGTTCGGGTGTAACCGAACATTACATACTCAGCTGCAAAATTACAGCTTGCAAAACTTTTAAATTACCTTCTTTTAAAAGTGGGCGGTACCACGCCCATTGTCCAAACTTTTACTAATTTTCTATTTTGCGTCATAAGGTCAACCCACCTACCAAGTTTCATAGCTTTATCCTACCTGTGAACTCTGCTCAGCTGAGTATAACAATTCAGAGAATGTTAATAAAAGTCCAAAGTGTTCGTAAAATTTTCTCACATTTTCAAAGTTATTCGAACACGTTTTCGAGATTGGTTTACATAGCTTCAGGTACAAAATTCATAGTATAATTTTCTTAAGGTATGGAAAATGGAAAAAATTAAAATGCAATTGACTAAATTTACTAAAACATTCACTGCTTTTTTTTCAAGCTGCTGTACTCACTCTACACATACTTTTATATACCCGGAACATAGAAATACACATTGAGATCTCTAGATCTTTGCGGTAGCAAAAAACTCCATTTTGTTAAAGCCTCAAAAAATTTAACAGCAAAAAATTGAGTTACGCGCAATAATACCCCACACCTTTTTTTTTTCTTGCAATTTATTTACTGCTTTTGACAGTTTTTCCATTGAAAAGAAAATTTAATATGAAAAGAAATGAAAATTTAAAAACAAATGCGCACCTTTTTTGGTATAATTTTTTGGTAAAAAAAAAAAAAAATAATGCAATGTACACGAAATATTCTGTAATAAAGTTATTTTACGCTCAGTGTATTTTTTCTTGTTGTTGTTATCGCTGCTCTTCGCTTGCAGCTGCTGTTCTCTTATGTTAGCAGTGATTTACTTCATTTGTTGTTTTTTGTTGCCAACATCATTTTTACTTAATGACCTCCAACCTCTGTAACTCAGTACGCTATTTGAACTGTTGCCATTTCTCTTCCTAGTGAATGTGATTGTTCAGTGGTTTTCACACTCAAAGCTGTCATGATCCAATGTTCTTTTTCAAGCTTTATTTATGCTTGTGCAGAGGTCAGTATGTCCAAAGTGGGTGAGCTCATGTTGAGATTGCTGGATTTTTATGTTATTTATTGAATTGAATGTATTTTTATAAAAAAACAAGTAAGGAAGGCTAAGTTCGGGTGTAACCGAACATAACATACTCAGTTGAGAGCTATGGAGACAAAATAAGGAAAATCAATCTGGGGTAACCCTGGAATGTGGTTGTATAACATGTGTATCAAATGAAAGGTATTAAAGAGTATTTTAAGAGAGAGTAGGCCATAGTTCTATGGATGAACGCCATTTAGGGATATCGCCATAAAGGTAGACCAGGGCTGACTCTAGAATTTGTTTGTACGATATGGGTATCAAATGAAAGGTGTTACTGAGCATTTTAAGAGGGAGTGGGCCTTAGGTCTATTGGTGGACGCCTTTTCGAGATGTCCCCATTAAGGTGGACCAGGGGTGATTCTATAATGTGTTTGTACGATATGGGTATCAAATGAAAGTTGTTAATGAGTATTTTGAAAAGGAGTGATCCTTAGTTCCATAGGTGGACGCCGTTTCGAGATATCGCCATAAAGGTGGACCAGGGGTGTCTCTAGAATGTGTTTGTACGATATGGGAATCAAATGAAAGGTGTTACTGAGCATTTTAAGAGGGAGTGGGCATTAGGTCTATAGGTGGACGCCTTTTCGAGATATCGCCATTAGGGTGGGCCAGGGGTGACTCTAGAATGTTTGTACGGTATGGGTATCAAACGAAAGGTGTTACTGAGCATTTTAAGAGGGAGTGGGCATGAGGTCTATAGGTGGACGCCTTTTCGAGATATCGTCATTAGGGTGGGCCAGGGGTGACTCTAGAATGTGTTTGTACGATATGTGCATCAAACGAAAGGTGTTACTGAGCATTTTAAGAGGGAGTGGGCATTAGGTCTATAGGTGGACGCCCTTTCGAGATATCGCCATTAGGGTGGGCCAGGGGTGACTCTAGAATGTTTGTACGATATGGGTATCAAACGAAAGGTGTTACTGAGCATTTTAGGAGGGAGTGGGCATTAGGTCTATAGGTGGACGCCTTTTCGAGATATCGCCATTAGGGTGGGCCAGGGGTGACTCTAGAATGTGGTTGTACGATATGGGTATCAAATGAAAGGTGGTAAGGAGTATTTTAAAAGGGAGTAATCCTTAGTTATATAGGTGGACGCCTTTTTGAGATATCGCCATAAAGGTGGACCAAGGGTGACTCTAGAATGTTTGTACGATATGGGTATCAAACGAAAGGTGTTACTGAGCATTTTAAGAGGGAGTGGGCATTAGGTCTATAGGTGGACGCCTTTTCGAGATATCGCCATTAGGGTGGGCCAGGGTGACTCTAGAATGTGTTTGTACGATATGGGTATCAAATGAAAGGTGGTAATGAGTATTTTAAAAGGGAGTAATCCTTAGTTCTATAGGTGGACGCCTTTTCGAGATATCGCCATAAAGCTGGACCAAGGGTGACTCTAGAATGTTTGTACGGTATGGGTATCAAACGAAAGGTGTTACTGAGCATTTTAAGAGGGAGTGGGCATTAGGTCTATATGTGGACGCCTTTTTCGAGATATCGCCATTAGGGTGGGCCAGGGTGACTCTAGAATGTGTTTGTACGATATGGGTATCAAATGAAAGGTGGTAATGAGTATTTTAAAAGGGAGTAATCCTTAGTTCTATAGGTGGACGCCTTTTCGAGATATCGCCATTAGGGTGGGCCAGGTGTGACTCTAGAATGTTTGTACGATATGGGTATCAAACGAAAGGTGTTACTGAGCATTTTAAGAGGGAGTGGGCATTAGGTCTATAGGTGGACGCCTTTTCGAGATATCGCCATTAGGGTGGGACAGGGGTGACTCTAGAATGTTTGTACGATATGGGTATCAAACGAAAGGTGTTACTGAGCATTTTAAGAGGGAGTGGACATTAGGTCTATAGGTGGACGCCTTTTCGAGATATCGCCATTAGGGTGGGCCAGGGGTGACTCTAGAATGTTTGTACGATATGGGTATCAAACGAAAGGTGTTACTGAGCATTTTAAGAGGGAGTGGACATTAGGTCTATAGGTGGACGCCTTTTCGAGATATCGCCATTAGGGTGGGCCAGGGTGACTCTAGAATGTGTTTGTACGATATGGGTATCAAATGAAAGGTGGTAATGAGTATTTTAAAAGGGAGTAATCCTTAGTTCTATAGGTGGACGCCTTTTCGAAATATCGCCATTAGGGTGGGCCAGGTATGACTCTAGAATGTTTGTACGATATGGGTATCAAACGAAAGCTGTTACTGAGCATTTTAAGAAGGAGTGGGCATTAGGTCTATAGGTGGACGCCTTTTCGAGATATCGCCATTAGGGTGGGCCAGGGGTGACTCTAGAATGTTTGTACGATATGGGTATCAAACGAAAGGTGTTACTGAGCATTTTAAGAGGGTGTGGACACTAGGTCTATAGGTGGACGCCTTTTCGAGATATCGCCATTAGGGTGGGCCAGGGGTGACTCTAGAATGTTTGTACGATATGGGTATCAAACGAAAGGTGTTACTGAGCATTTTAAGAGGGAGGGGGCATTAGGTCTATAGGTGGACGCCTTTTCGAGATATCGCCATTAGGGTGGGACAGGGGTGACTCTGGTATGTTTTTGTACGATATGGATATCAAATTAAAGGTATTAATGAGTGTTTTAAAAGCGAGTGGCCCTTAGATGTATATGTGAAGGCGTTCTCGCGATATCGACCAAAATGTAGACCAGGTGATCCAGAAAATCATCTGTCGGGTACTGCTAATTTATTTATATATGCAATACCACTAACAGTATTCCTGCCAAGATTCCAAGGGCTGTTGATTTCGCCTTGTAGAACTTTTTCATTTTCTTCTACTTAATATGGTAGGTGTCACACCCATTTTACAAAGTTTTTTCTAAAGTTATATTTTGCGTCAATAAACCAATCCAGTTACCATGTTTCATCACTTTTTTCGTATTTGGTATAGAATTATGGCATTTTTTTCATTTGTCGTAATTTTCGATATCGATAAAGTGGGCGTGGTTATGGTCAGATTTCGCCCATTTCTTATACCAAGAAAAAGTGAGCTCAGGTAAGTACGTGGGCTAAGTTTAGTAAAGATATATCGGATTTTGCTCAAGTTATTGTGTTAATGGCCGAGCGGAAGGACAGACGGTGGACTGTGTATAAAAACTGGGCGTGGCTTCCACCGATTTCGCCCATTTTCACAGAGAACAGTAACCGTCATAGAATCTATGCTCTTACCAAATTTGAGAAGGATTGGTAAATTTTTGTTCGACTTATGGCAATAAAAGTATTCTAGACAAACTAAATGAAAATGGGCGGAGCCACGCCCATTTTGAAATTTTCTTTTATTTTTGTATTTTGTTGCATCATATCATTACTGGAGTTGAATTTTGACTTAATTTACTTATATACAGTAAAGATATTACATTTTTTGTTAAAATTTAAATTTAAAAAATTTTTTTTTAAAAAGTGGGCGTGTTCTTCATCCAATTTTGCTAATTTTTATTTAGCACATATAGAGTAATAGTAGTAACGTTCCTGCCAAATTTCATCATGATATCTTCAACGACTGCCAAATTACAGCTTGCAAAACTTTTAAATTACCTTCTTGTAAAAGTGGGCGGTGCCACGCCCATTGTCCAAAATCTTACTAATTTTCTATTCTGCGTCATAACGTCAACCCATCTACCAAGTTTCGTCGCTTTATCTGTCTTTTGTAATGAGTTATCGCACTTTTTCGGTTTTTCGAAATTTTCGATATCGAAAAAGTGGGCGTGGTTATAGTCCGATATCGTTCATTTTAAATAGCGATCTGAGATGAGTGCTCAGGAACCTACATACCAAATTTCATCAAGACACCTCAAAATTTACTCAAGTTATCGTGTTAACGGACGGACGGACGGACGGACGGACGGACGGACATGGCTCAATCAAATTTTTTTTCGATCCTGATTATATTGATATATGGAAGTCTATATCTATCTCGATTCCTTTATATATGTACAACCAACCGTTATCCAATCAAACTTAATATCTCTGTGAGCTCTGCTCAACTGAGTATAATAAAGTTTATTTAGCAATCCTTTTCACATTTTTCTGCTCAAACTCCTAGAGAGATTAATAGATGTATACATAATATCGAATATAAATGAAGCATCATTCTCTTCAGTACAACATGCTTACACCAAAGGCAAGTCGGCTAATACTGCATTGTATGGGGTGGTCATGAGTATTGAGAAAACCCTGGAGCACCAGGAATTTGCCCTTGGCGTTTTTCTAGTCGTTGGGCTTTCAACAATATCTCGAGATGAGCAATCATCGACAGTCTCAACTCGATTGAAGTACATCGGACTTCAATAAATAAGACCGGCTCTATGTTGAGCTGCAAAATGATCACGCAATGGGTCTATGCCACACCACAAAACGTGTAAACAGAGGACCGCCGTAGGGTGGGGTATTATTATCTATGCTATGAACTATTTGCTTTGGTGGATTGATAGAGGACCAGTCAAACTCTTTACGTATGCAGATCAATAATTTCATTCATCATAAGCGGTAGATATCTACCAATAATCCGCTCTATGGATGAGGCGTTTCGGGATGTATACATCTAGATATCTGTAGTCGGATTAGCCGCTAATGTTGAAAATACCGAACTAGTACTTGGCACTGTATGCATGCAAGACGAAGCTAGTGAGGCCTATCACGCAAATCGTCATATTGGGTGTTTACGGCAATATTCAAGCCCATATTTTATTACACTGAACCAAACACGTACATGTTTTCTTCAGAAAAAGTTTCACAGAAATTCCCTCCGCTTTTTTCTTAAAATTTATGAAAAATTCCATATAATTTAGGAAATTTGCGTATGATCTAAGAAAAAATTCGTAAAATTATATTTATGACAAAACTTCGTTCTAATAATACAAGAACCATATTCATTAAGCTGCTTGACTAAATTTGCTGATTGTATTTATATTCTTAAATTCTATGAATACGGTTTTTGGAGAGGTTTTCAATGAACATTTCTTAAAATATACGCCCTTTTTCTTAGTATACATGCACAACCACATAAAAAAGTACGTTTACCAAAAAAACTAGAGGGGGTATACAGATTATCAATGATAAGCAGAACGGGAGCCCTAAAAGTACCCCAACAGTAGCATTGCATGCCATTCTACACAGCGCACCTGGAGACATTATGCCCAAAAATATAACGCGACCAACTGCAATAATTTTCATGCATTGGGGCAGCTTGAGTGCAGGTGATATGGCCGCAGCAGTATAGCGCCAGTAAATATAGGACGAACGGACTACCTGGTCCCGCCATGAGAGCCGAAAGGTTGGCGCGAGGATGCAAAATAGCAGGGCATACTATATACGTGTATAACGATGACTTGAAATTAACGGAGGGGGTCGAGTTTGCTGTTTGCTATGTCGATCCAGAAATAAAAAGATATTGTATTCTGCCAAATCACTGCAGTGACTTTCAGGCGGAAATTATAGCCGTGAAGAAGCAAAAGAAATTCTGAAGGAAGCATGCTTAAGCTGTAGTTGCGTCAATATATATATTGATAGTCAGGCGGTAATCGGAAACAGTACTTTATCAAGAAGTTTCAGGGGCATTGGAAATACTTCGCTCAGACCGAATCATACATCTATGCTGGATTCCCGGCGCTAAAAGGATATAACGTAACAAAAGGACGATGAGTTTGCAAAGGAGGGTGCAGCATTCGATGAATCGACGTAAGACGTTCCAAACCGTTTGGGAGAACTAAAAAGAGACAGGAGTTGCAAAAGATCCATCAAGCAGGAAAGGCGCGGAAAGAGACGCACGGCTGCAAAATTTCTAAGATAATGCAAAAATGGAAGCAGACAATAACAAAAGCAACATACGCAACATATTTAAGTCCTCTATTTTCGGGGAGAGTTTGTTTGATCTGGTATGAATGATTCTTCTATCGGAGGGAAATACATGGTTATGAGTCATTGTGGTTTTTCTCTGAATGTCGCAAAAGTGAAGAAGTTCATGGGGATCCTAATCTTATAATAGACGCTTATAATAGACGTTTTTCTATAGTCGAAAACCAGGAGTTTATATACATGACTGGGCGAACTCCCGAAAATTCGATTAATACCAATTTTCTAAGTAACGCGGCTTCAAAAATCATCCCATATTGTCGATAAATTATCGGTTATAAACGAGCTAAGGTCGTAAATATATTTTCTGCCATGCCTACTTTTTATCAGCTTTGTTAAAGCAATGAGTATCATGTATAATTAGTGAGCTTTGCTCAGTTTCGCTTTACTGAGTGAAAGATGATTATTTTGTTTTTGAAAAAAAAAACCGCCTCATGTATAAAAAGTGAGTCACGATTTTTTGAGTAAAAGATGATTACTTTATTACTCTTGAAAGAAAAGCGCGCGCCATATGGAGTCTGAGCAATAAATTTACAATGTGAAATAAAATCACAGTCCTTAATGTGACTGTCAGCATGCGAAAGTTCATACTTAATAACCATATCCTATGACATCCAACACAATCTTATGTAAGTATTTTTTTATGTACATGTATATATGTATAACACCTGTAAATATTTATTATAATAATGGAATGTGTCAAACAGCTCGTGTAAATCAGAAACTTTATGTGAAAGTTGAATGTAAAGCGACAGCATATGCATATGTAAGTATGTAAATATAAGTAGGTGTTAAAGTGTATACATAACTACTACTAACTCATTCATATATGTAGGCAGATAAATGCATACCTTTATAAGTAGATTTGTTCACAAATACATGTACAGTAAATATAGATAGATGTATAGAAATATAATCATTTTAGGCTGCTTCATTAAAATTTAAGTAAAAGGCAAGATAAGATGTGATATGATGTCATGTGATATAACGCGACGTGATGCGAAATGATGCGTTACAATAGGCACAAAGGTGTGCGGTCTTGTGATATTGCAAGATTTATTTAAACGTGTTGGGTTTCGGGTATCAATACTGCATATTAAAATAGCCAACTATTCGCATCCTGATCTTTGTGGCTTTGTTTCCTATCAAATAACTAATGGATAATATATAGTGTATGGTTTTTAGAAAAAATCAATAAGCGTGAGTACGGGCTCATTTTTAAGCTCAGAACTTTTGTTAAGCGTTATAAGGGACTTAATGTTAACACATTATAAACCTGTGCGTAAATACATACCCATCTCTAGGATTTAAACTGACATCCAAGATACACTCTTTACTATTGGAAAGACTTCTTGAGTTTGTCCTTTAAAAAGCCCAGTATTCTTAATTGTGGTGCAAATCAGCTAGCTCCAATGCTATAGTTCAACCTTAAAGGGTTTTCAACGTAACCTAACTGACTTCTAATTTCGAATTTTTTTGGGTTTGCTTGGGGTGTTAGTTTCGATTTGAACTTGACTTTTGGTTTATTATTCGGGGTTTTCTGGTGCTGTTACCTCGGGCTCCTATTTTATGACCAGTTTGTGCTCCGATTACTAATCCGACGTCAGTTTGGTGGGATTACAAGGGGTGGTTATACGCAAAATAAAGCTTTACAGCTACTCAAACTCAATTTTCAACCTCACCTACTCGAGGCGAATTTTTTTACAAATTAGTAACATATTTAGCAGACGAGGCAATGACAACCCCAAGCCTAGAAGATTAAAAATATGTCGGGGAGTGCCTTTGTTGCTGAATAAATACAACAACAAGCCCAGTGCATTTTAGATTAGGTTTCGTTTTCGATCGCAAATTCGTTTGCGTTTACGGATATAGTCAGGTATCAGAAATAAGACATTCTTCTTCGATGTCAACTCAAGAACTGAAACTTTATTTTTCAACCGTTACATTCGAACTTAGCGATAATCTTATTTTATGGCTTAAAAACTCGGTTTCCCTTTTACGAAAATGACATTTATATTGTTGTTGTTGTTGTTGTAGCAGTGCTTCGCCCCATACAATAGGTGCGACCGATCACAAATTATCATCAATATCCTCTAACGGGAGTCCACGGAAACTTGCTGTTTCAACAGGGGTGGACCATAATTAGAGGGGTGTTAGAGGCGTTGGTTCCACATTACAATTAAAGAGATGGTTGGTGTCATGTGGGGACACATTGCAAGCGGTGTATACATTTTGTATGTCGGGATGATTCTGGATAGGTAAGAGTTTAACCTGTTAGAGTATCCAGATCGAAGTTGAGCTAGAGTGACTCGTGTTTCCCTGGAGAGTATGCGTTCCTCTTTCGCAAGTTTTGTGTACTGTTCTTTGAGTACTGGATTCACCGGACAATTCCCGGCATAAAGGTCCGACGCCTGTTTGTGTAGTTCACTGAGGACCTGCTTGTGTTTTTTGGCTTCATACGGCTGAGTTCTCAGGTGCCGTATTTCCTCATAAAGCTTACTTTTAAATTCAAAATTTTACCAATGGCTTCCAAGTGCTCCTCTATACTTGTTGAAAAAATTAGTATATCATCTAAATAAATTAAACAAATTAATCCCATATATTCTTTCAAAATATGATTTATCATACGTTGAAGTGTAGCCGGTGAATTACAAAGGCCAAATGGCATGCGTAAAAATTCATAATGGCCATTAAAATAAATAAATAATAATAAATGTAAGGCGCGATAACCTCCGAAGAGATCTAAGGCCGAGCTTCTCTTCCAAATTGGCCGGACGGGTCCTACATGTTTTAAGCCGACTCCGAATGGCATCTGCAAGGCAGATGAGTTTTCACTGAGAGCTTTTCATGGCAGAAATACACTCGGAGCGCTTACCAAACACTACCGAGGGGCGACCCCGCTTAGAAAAAATTTCTTCAAATTGAAAAACCATATTTCTAAATTTTTGATGTTGCTTTGCCCGGGGTGTGAACCCAGCGCATACGGTGTGGTAGGCGGATCACTTTTTAACATAAACTAGATCAGACCAGCTTCTTATGAATAAACAAATTATATGAATTAAACTGATCGACAACAAATAATTAAATTTAAATATTGAAGTTTTTAATTTCGCAGTTAAATAATTGAATGTTACTATCTTTATACGATGCTTCATTATAAATTTCTCCCACTTCTGATAAAAGTAAAGTTTTTACAGCGTCGAAATTAATTGCCTATTCGATTCGAAAATCGATTACGCAGCCTAAATCTTTCAAAATATTGTTACCAATTAGTCCATAAAATTTTTTATTGAAATTACATTCTAAAAACTCGCAATACTAACCACTAAAATTAAATTCATTAAATATAGGGAATTTACAAGGTTTCGTTAAAAGAGTTTCTCTACCTAGAGCTTTGGCTACTACGTTAACATCTTGTTTCCGATTAGGGTGACAAATGTTAGTATTAATTACACTGAAATCAGCACCAGTATCAATAACAAATTTAAATTTTTTTGAGGGGTTCTCTATTATTATATAGGGTTGTTTTGCTCGACTGCATTTGGAAAATTTACACTCGAGCTGCCAATGTCGATAGGTTCGACCTGAGAACTTGATCTATTGAGGGCCTGAACTTGTCTTGACCCATAAGGAATAGCTTGATTGCAACTTTGGTCGCTTGTATTATAGAGAAGATTTCTATTATAATTTTGTGCGGAATTTGACTGCCTGGTTCTGTTTGAATTATTTGTGTTGTTAGTGTAGGAATGAGAAAAACTGAAATAAGCATGAAAACAAATACCTTCAGGGTAGCGTAGTGGTTAAGGCAACTGCAGTTTCACCGTGTGATTCACGGTTCGAATCTCGGTGAAACCTTTGATAACTTTACAAAATAGCCTGATGATGATTACGTTGGCGGTTTTCGAAATAGTTCCATCGCAATATGCCAGTAAAAGTTTCTTTCTTTTCAGTTTCTCTTAGAAAACAAAATAATTGAAATTCAGTTATTATAAGCCGTTGTTGTATTTTGCCAGATTTTTCGTACACACCAATGCAGAAAGGTATTGGACCCAACCAGGGAGGCCGCCAAAGCAAAAAGTGTTCTGTGCAAAAAGCTATGGATCGGGCCTCATATTTCGAACACTCTCGGGTCGTTTTACGGGTTTTTATAAATATCTTTCGATAGAAAATTATCGGATTCTTAAAACGGATGTCGAAACGTGTCTTTTGATACCACCTTTGATACTTTT
Source organism: Eurosta solidaginis (assembly GCF_040869045.1). Lineage (NCBI taxonomy): Eukaryota > Metazoa > Arthropoda > Insecta > Diptera > Tephritidae > Eurosta > Eurosta solidaginis. The sequence continues at coordinate 276,826,903 of NC_090319.1, read as the reverse complement.
TGAAAAAAATTAGATGATGCACCTTCTTGTAAAAAGTTGCCGAAAAAAAAAGAAAAAAAAAATGGAAAGCGAGTAATTAAACCTTTTTAGAATTCATTTAAACAGTCTTTATAATGATGTATGTATATTGGAAGGATTTTCCGTCATCCCTTGTCAAATTTGGTTTCGAGACAAACCGGTTTCGGCGTTGTGCCATCATCAGTGTCAATTTTCGTTCTAAATCGGTTTGTCCCGAAACCAGATTTGACAAGGGATGACGGAAAATCGTTCCAATATACATCATTTATCCATCCTGTCGGAAAATCAACAAAACAAAATAAGTCATTCTTTATAATCAGCACTTTTGTACAGATTTATAGAAAAAACAAGTTTTCAACCAAAGATTATATTGACCATCTTTTTGACCTTCTGGAGCGACATCCCGAAGTTGGACGAGGCAAGGCGCAGTTCGGATGCAGCCAAAATAGTTGAAATTATGCGAATGTGAGTCCCATCGATACTACCCACTACTCCTGGGAATCCTGTTTTAGATTAAATTGCGGTTTTTGTACCTCTTCGCTCTGGAGTCATATTGATTTTAATCCACTTCGCAAAAATATGTTCTTCAATATTTAAAAGCTCTTTATTAACTGTAGATGTTGTCCTGTCCAACACTAAAATCATTTCCACAGCAGTTTTGATAGCTACCGTCAGCAAAGAGTGTAGTTTTAAAATAGGGGTACAACCGTCCTTCGAGCAACATTCTTCCTTACTTAACCGAAAATAACTTACAAATCTGAAAAAAAACTTCATTGGAAGCTGATCGTTTGTCACTTAGACGTTTTCTTACTTGGTGCTTGGTAGTTCCAAGGGATTGGAGTGATAAAGCGAATTATTGCCGTTTTCGCGACATGTCAACCAAACCACTTTTGCAAATGCTTGAATTTCCGCCACATATTGATCAGCTGTTCATTTATCTATCAAAACATCACTTTTTTAGGTTGGCAACATCAATTCTACTTCAACTGAAATAAGTTGTAATTCGTAATACCAAACAGGAGTTGAGTTGTCTTAAAGTTGAGTTGTAAACGGTAATAGGGGCATAAGGCTAACCATGAACTATAGCTATGTTCTGTATGGTTATGCTTTCCGTTTCAGATTTGTTTAAAATTGGTTATGAGTTGGGGTTTCGATTAGCTTCCAATTTCAGTTTCGGTGTGGTGGAGTCGACGTCGGTCCCAACTGTCTATCGCGAACACTTGATTCAGGTGTTTGAGTAAACTTTAGTACGCCCTTAAAGCTGCACCGAACGCTTGGAGTCAACAGCTTGCCGGAGAGACCTCAAAGTTTGGGAAGAGGTGGTGTGAGCTCGGATATTCTTAGCTGAATAGCAGGTCCGCCTCTGTGGAAGAAGAGAGCCGGTAACTAGCGTAGTCCCAAAGCTTCTACCGACAGCCATGTTTAATTCGCAAATTCCCATGTTGCTATGGCAACCTGTTGTGAAGTATAATGGCGTGTTATTTGACCCTTAATTACCACTACCGCCCGATCCCAAGAGGCCAAGTTTCTATATACAAGTATTAACAGTAGTATTACAATAAACCCTCGTTTGAAGAAAATGGAAGTAAAAAATATTAACAATTAATTCACTTCCAGCCACAACTTCTTTTCGCCAATGCCCAGGCAGAACGCCGTCATTAATAAAATATTACAGTAGCAATTATGCGCTCTCTCTTTACCAGTATCGACCTACCTGGCCTCCTCATGGGCAACGATATTATATTTAGCCGTAATTAGTCCTGGGATATTTTTGATGTTATCACTTAAAAAGGTCTATTTGAGCCAGTATTTTTTTAGGAACAAGATTTTCAGAGGCTGCCTTAGCATGCTCAGCAACATAGGAATTTCCCTGCAACCCTTCTGTGAAATTTGGCCAAAGGCTTCTAAAATCCACTATTTCTCATACATTTCGAGCGAGTAACCATCACTGTTTATCAATTCCGTGATGAACTGGAAACCACCGCTCGCTTAAATTCACAGGCAAAGACAGATAGAGGACTTCGTTTTCGGCAAAATCAGTACTTGCCGACGTAAAGCCACGGTTTTCTACACCCTGAATACTCTCCAAAGAATTTTTGCCACTGGAGGCTTAAATCCAATCGTTCTCACCCAGCTCGAACACGCGAGCCTCACTGCTGATCAAGCCGCAATGGCCGGCTCAAAAAAAGATTTCTTTCACTGCATAATTGGTGGGGTCAATTTCCATACTTATGGGTGCTGGCCCTGCCACAGATGCCCTATCTTCTCAATCTTTTGAGGACGAGCACTCATCTCCTTCCATCCGCTGAAATTCATAGGCGAGGATACAGAGAGAGACTCCGCTTAAAGCAAAATCAGTACTTGCCAACGTGGAGCCACGGTTATCTCTAATGAGAACTCCGCAACCCAACGGGCTAGAGTGCTTAGAATTCATCCATGACAGGTATGCCTATCGTAAGAGGCGACTTAAATAACTAATTTGTTCAAGTGGTTGTTTAGAGCAACCATTTCAAGGGGATGTCAGCGCAATTTAAAGGATCACCCACATTTATGACACTCCCCAAAACATTCGTGGAGTGTTTTTATCGCTATAACAAAAATAAAAACAACCCGCTTCCTATCAGAGAGGTCTGTAGAGCTCCACATTAAAAAGAATCAGCACTGGCGGATATGTACTCACAGATCCTTCTACTTTAAAGTACTCAAATTATGAGCCCGAAGTTTAGGGTTGCTAGCAGTTTTCATGACCTGAACATCTTTCACCTTGACGGCTTTTGTCGAGACCATAGAAGATGACGCGTTTATTGAAGAAGTGAGGAGTGTAGGACTCTACATAAAATTGAATTAGATCTTATCGACGTGGACCCACAAGCAACTCTACTCTGGGAGCTATTCTAACTTATGGGATACTCTGCCCTGAGGGCCATGCAATCATGAGCGAGAAGGTTAGGCTTACAGCACCTCATTGTCTTAAGTATTGCGACGAATATTAGTAACACTAGGTGATACTCATATCACTGATCTGATACTAAGTAAATAAAACCACAACAACAATAAAGCAAGCTGCCACACTTGTATGTACATAATCAAAATAATCATCATGTACATACATACATGCACGCAACAGAGAGATACCCACAAACGCATGTCATCATCAGCTACTACTTCGCTCACATATACACACGCATATGGTTACACACTACAAATATACGCGCGTACGACTAGAAGAAGAAACGTTTAGACGTTTGGGCAGAGAGTATAAAACAGCAGAAGCTGAGTAGTTCGTCATCAGTTTGATTTAAGCACGCTATCAGTTGCGAAGTGAAGTTTAATTTCGCAGTACTTTCAATATTGGAGTGTTTTATTCAACAGTTTAGCGATATGAACGTAAACAGAAGGTTGCAAATAGGCGGAATTTCACTAAATTCGTAACAGTATCTTTCCTCACTGCAATGGATTGGATGAAAGTCATACACGTGCCATGTAAATTAAACCTTCTACGATGCCAGGCAGATACAATTTTTTACAACTAAAAAATATTTTATTGGCACTAAAAAATTACATGCGCATCAATTTCTATTTTGTTAAAGCCTACAAAAAGAAATTCCTGCATATGCAAACGCGTCCCATGCATAACACACACACGCACATACACATACATGTGCATATGTATATTAAGATTGCCCTTATTTTCCAAAGTGTTCCGATTCCCGACCTCACCCCCTACAAATATGCGAATAGCCTAAAAACTAGAATATAAAAAGTTTTAGGTCAATCGAAAAAGGGTTAGAGGTGGCACAAAGAGCTTGAAGTCCTGAAAAATTACGAATTTTTACAATTTCTTAAATTTGGTCCACCCTACTTCATTTGTTGTGGGCGAAACGTAATTTATCGTGTTATTAGTAAGTTCTAGAGATATTTGAGTTTCAAATAAATCTAAAATAACAACAATTGGTCAAATAATAATAAAGTTATAAAATAAATTATGCCTTAAACACAGTGTCATTATTTCAAGAATGTGTATATAATGAGCATACGTAAATGAGTTCGTTTCAAATTTTTTTATTATAAATTTTTTTGAAAATACATTTTTAAAACATATACATATATCTTGGGAAACTTTAGCTGACACGTATATAATATGATATTATTTCATAGGATCTAATTAAGAATGATTTAGTATGTGATTCAAATTGTTTTTTTGTAATCAGTTACAACTTGTAAAAAATGTTGTTTGTGAAGAACATCATTTGTAAGTATTCTATTATATTCTTCCATAAGCTTTACTCCCCGTTCTGCTGTGTCGTTAACTACCTTTATATTTATAACAGTATCCTTAGCTTTTTCATAGGTTCCTGTATCCCCCAGTATAGTGGATCTACCTCCAGAAATTGAGATTATATCCCAAACCGACCAAAAAAAATCAATTGTATTTCCTGTCACAAAATCGTGTAGTTCTTTTTCTATGCATTCATTGATTTCCCTGGGCCTTAAGAGTAACCTCTTTAAATTTTCCGTTTCCTTGTTGCAGTTGTCTATGCTTTTAATTTTTTCCAAAATCTTTTTCTTCATGCTACAAGAGACGTCATCATCGAACAATGCCAATGCAATACATTCTTCAGACAGGTACCATAGGTGGTTACAGAACTTTTTTATTGCAATTTCAGATATTTTTTTATTAACATTTGTGTATTTATAAATTTCTTTAATAAAAGATAAGTTTTGAAGAGGTGCTCTATGTGGATTGGTACAGTAAAACCAAGGCTTAACGTAGAATTGTATAATAAACGCGCATATACTTGCTATCGAATTCTCTTAGTTTAAACTGTTTATGAAATAAATAGATTTTTAATAATTCCTTAGACATCTACCGAGCATGATGAGTGGGCTTTGGTACACGAAACTTTATACCATCACTTGCTCCTAGACATATAGACGTTAATTCCAAAATTCCCTATAGTCATCTCTTACTATTTTCTTTTTCAACTATTCCTTAGAGGGGTTTTTAAAATAGTATCTTTGCTATCGCTTAAAAGTAATTTCAATTCGTTATTTTGTAGCAAATCTCTAAAACTATTTTTGTCGATGGTTTTGCAATTTTCTTGAAATCGCCGATATAACTGAACGTCCTTACTAGTATTTACCGGAAAATAACTCTCACCAGAACTTCATAAATATGATGACGACAAGGTAGATACAAAAGTTTTCGCTCAAGTTTTTTTTTCTAATAACGTTGCAGCGCCTTTTATAACGCCTGTGTTAACCGATGTCGTATCAAAACAACAGGCCACATCATCCTTCAGATCCCATTCAAATAACAGTTCATACAACGTATCAGCTATTTCCGAGCCTGTTGCAGCATATAATTTTGGAGCTCCTATTAACTGTTCGCCATTCCTGTAAGTAACAACAACTGGAAGTCGTTTCACCTTTTCACGACCTGTTATTTATGGAAGTGGTTTTCCATCCCAATGCAAAGTGCCGCAATTTATCTATTTGAAACAAACCTACTATTCAAAATTTGATCATTCAAGAGCAGTATAGTTTTAATAAGAAAACGTCAAAGAAATTGTTTGTAGTTGTTTGCAATTTTAAAATATATATTTTCATTTCCTTATACTTTTTTTTAAATTTGTTTCGACATGCTTGTTGCAAGAACAAGTTGCAGTGCGGGCTTAAATTTGTTGTGACATCACGCATTTCGAAAGAAAATTTATAAATAAATATATGTGTATACTTTTTTAAATAAATAAACTTCAAGTTTGGCTTCAAGGGATATATTTATTTGTGTATAAAAAAGTTTATTTGAGCGTTTTTTACCCGAATACCACGATTCACTGATAAACACATTTGCACAGACTTAATTTACTTTTCATATTTGTTTGTCGAAAGCAATATATATTTTGCCCTGTAACTCTGTTACTGATCGACCGATTTTGAAGATTGTGGCCATTTTAGAAAAGCAAGAAAACACAGATCGGTATGGAAAAGCAGTAAATTTTCGTAAGTTTTAGAAATATGGAAGCCTGAAACACGAAATTGTAAAAATTCGTCATTTTTCAGGATTTCAAGCCCTTTGCGCCACCTCTAAATCTTTTTTGATTGGCCTAAAACTTTCTATATATTCGTTTTTGAGCTATTCGCATATTTGTAGGGGGTGAAATCAAGAATCCAAACACTTTTTTTTCCTTCCATACAACGAAGGGCCACCCTAATGTATATGTATGTATGAACGGGGTGTTAAAATGCAAATTATTTTTGAAATTACATTCTACCTTACACATTTCATCAGTAACCAACTTCATAATACTGAATTCATGGATATGAAAGTGTATGTGAGTTCTCATAAATACTCATAAAAATATCTACAAGTATGAGTACATAATGAGTACACAACTTAACGAACAATGCATAATTATTTATTTACAGTGTTGGCATTATTGCTCGTCATGCTCTAATGTTTATGTTTTTGTACTTACATAACATTTTTATTAACACCTTTTCGTATTTATCTTAAGGTATGACCTTAAAAGATCTTCTGCTTCATTAATCATTATTTTATTCATTCTTTTTTATTGCTTTTTATATTTCGCAGAACTCAAGCTGCAAATGCCGCTTTGATATCACAAACTCGCACCGGTCGTGGGAAAGTGCCACCCCCACTGTTTCGTTCACGCACTTTACCAGCAATTATTGTACCCGGCATTCCGGTCGTTTCACTTAATACGGACCGGCAATTTGGTAAGTACCGGAATCTTTATTAAAGTATTTAACTTAAGGAGCTTGCGTATAGCCCTTGCATGTATGTATGTGTGCATGTGGATTGCTAGCAATAAGGAAAATATTATCGGCATACAAGGATACATAATTAAAAACGATTTTTCAGATTAATTGAATGTGTAACACTAAAATGAGTCTTTTGATTAAATGTACTGTTTTTAACACAATAGTGATAATTCGAAAGTCTTTTGAGGAGTTAAATACTTACGCTTAATTGTTTGAGTAAATGCTGCCCAATCATTTCATTTACTGAAAGTTAGTAATAATAATAATAATTGGACCTTGTGACAGCGCACTGCCCTCAAGTGGCCCAATGGCACCAGGCTAATCCTGTTCATTATTTTTGTTAGTTATTGATTTTATTATTTATAATTTGTTTTTTTTTTTTTGGCCGAGTCATTGATGCGCTCATGTGTTTGAGTGAGAGTTATAATCTTGGCACAAACACCGGAAGGGCTAAGTTCAAAATTCGTTCTACATTGTTTTTAAACGGTGTTATTTAGCTTGACTCTATGTAGCGAGCAAACGGCCAGTAGGCCGGCCGTTGTTTACGTTGTTACTCCACGTAACATCCGCCATAAATTGGCTGTCCAACTAATTTGACCATATTTGACATATTCCGAGTTGATATATAATAAGCTAGATTCGTACTCGGCTCAAAGGTTAGACGTGGCCTTTAACCATATAACAAGCTATGTGTATGGAATCACTACTATGGACTTTCGAAGTTCGACCACATATCCCTTTGGAAATCAAAGCCAGGAGCTGCATTTTCCTTTTCCGACTCATGCTCACTAAGACCCCCTTATATCTTTATAATAAGCTTTCTTTCACAAGATCCGCTCGTTCAAAAGACCGTATAGTACCCACAATTAAATCTATTGCGTCGACTAGACTATTCTTCATGAACCCTAAACGTACCTGGAATTCTATTTCCAATGCTATAATAAATAGTATAAGCAGGAGCAACTATAAGAATGTTATCTATAACTATTTTTTGATAATAGTATGACTGTTTGACTGGCCGTGTATTTGATCACGATACTAGAATAAATTACAATTTAGCTTTTATGGGTAGGCTTACAATATACCCTAACCTAACTACTTATAACTATCTTTCTTTTCATGTTGTACTATAAAAGACCTCAAATCTTATTGTACTAATAATTTTGATCAATAAATGAAATCAACTGTAAAAAGCGCAAAGGAACCGAAATAAATATCGACTGCCTTATATTAATGTGATCAGCATCGAAAACGATTTTGATTGTGCCATGTCTGCCTGTCTGTCTGTCCATTACCACGATAAAATGTATACAAATTTTGATATCTTTATGATATTTTGTAAACTGGCTTATCTGGTTCCAGAGTATATTGGTATTGAAAATGGTGGCAATCGAACGATAGCCACGCCTACCTTTTCGATATCGAGCATATATGTATGTAGTTAACGACAGCGACAGAGCTGACTAGAAGGAAATGTACTTAAGCAAGGAAACCAGATAGTTTTAGGTATCTACTAATTTGTTACCTAAATATTAATTATTAAAAAAATTCAATTGTAGTTCTCTTAAAACCCTTTTTTTTAGGGGAATGGAATTCGAATTTACATTCGTGCGACGATCGACAAAAGCATACATTTATATTTTCGATCAGTACATACTTTGCATATTTGCTTGAACCACAGCCATGCTATTTGTTTTTGGCAGTTTATTAGTGTATTGGTAACCGCACAACTCCAGTCCTTGGTAAAACTTCAGCGTCATGGTAATCGCCAGAAGTGTTTTTTTAAACAGTTTTATATTTAGCTTGACTTGACAGGCTGGTTGGCTGGCTGGCCGTCACGAATTTTATAATTGAAATTTAAGTAACTTCCCGATAAGCTACAAGCTTGAAACTTGGAATATAGTTCAAAACCTGATGACAATGGAATACAAAGCAAAAAAATCGGCGCTAGGTGGCGGAAGGATCGAGAAATTAAAAAAAATCGTATTTGTGGTCCGATTTGGCTCATATTTGGAACAAATATTACATACAGTCCGGTAGAAGTGACATCAAAATACTTAGGAGTTCGAGAAGGGACAAGCATACTTGGCGCTGAGTCGAGTAAATTCTTTGGAAGGATTGTGTATTGAGGACTTAGATTTAACAAATTGTCAGGAAAGAGTCCTTGTAATAATGAGTCACTAAATGAAATAAATAGAATGAGAAATAATAGGCAATTAAATAAAGACTAAAAACTTGAAAATAAAATAATTAAAATTTTTTATGTTAAACGGTTTTATTTAAAACATTAAGTAATAATAATACTAAAAGCTAGAAAATAATTATGTAGGTCCTAAGTACTAGTCAGCACACTCCTCATCAATCTAGGGCGTTGATCAGACAAGTTTCAGTTTCTAGCTTTTAGTATTATTATTACTTAATGTAAGTATTGTTTTCAATAAAACCGTTTAACTAAAAATATTTTGTTTAGTTATTTTATAAAAGAAGAGGTTTGTATGTTTTCGTAGTTCGACAGGGAACCCCAAACTTCACTTTCAGTTTGAAGAAATGGGCTTGAAATCGATCCATTCAGTAATTTTGTCATAAATATTACGCCAAGAATTTCAGTTCAGCGTATTTTCTTATGATATTTGACACACGATTTAATGTACATTGTTGAGCAAGACTTAACACCGTCTGTTAAACCATTCTTCCTTTCCCAAGGCCAATTTGGTTGCTCTTTCAAACTGAAACTGAAAAATTCAATTTGTTTTATTGCAATGTTTCGTGTTGGGTGAGGCTGAACTGGTCGATCAATAAAGATCTCATATAGACTTAATGTGTCCATAGTGTTACCAGAATTCGTTTAAGGAGCAAACGTAAGGGCCCCAATCCGGTGCCAGGATTTATGTTTCAGAATAACTCTTGGCAAATACTAGAATATTTCTAGGACCTATCTTAATTGCTGCCCAGAGATCTGGCAAAACAGCACAGAACGTACCCAACCGTTACTTCCTGCAGCTCACACTTCCTACATCTGCTGTTACTGACAAGGTCTTGCTTATAAGGGGATTCAAGTGGTTGATAAGCGCAATACAAAGCTGAATTAATGGCTTCAAACGTCCGCAACCCAATTGTCAACCTCCCCTACGGGAGGCGAATCCTGTTACAAATATGACACAAACAAGTTCCTCATGGAACTTGGGAGTGGAAGGCGGGATGACCGAGAAGGTTTAATGTGGTCATATTAATCGTTCCCGAGATGGCCGGGCTAGTACTTTAATGGTGCTTTGTTACAGGCACGTACCGGATCTATATCCGGCAAAGGACCATCAACATCGACAACTCTCCTCAAAAGTTTCGAGAACTGTCTTTATCGTTAATACAACAACAACAACCTTCCTTAGAAGCATGTGACGTCAGAAGGCAGTATCCAGTAAGTATGAAGTTTCGTGTTATAAAGTATATTAAAATGTAGTTACAGAAATTTTCTATTGTACTCGAATGAATATATTTCAAGCTAAATAAAAGTGTATATAAAAACTTCTAAATCGCATTTTTCTTGTCCTTCAATCACATCGTAAGCATCATGAATTTAATGTTTAGATAATTTGTACGACGGAGCGTATGAGTAGCTTTATTATACTCAGTTGAGCAGAGCTCATAGAGTATATTAACTTTGATTGGATAACGGTTGGTTGTACAGGTATAAAGGAATCGAGATAGATATAGACTTCCATATATTAAAATCATCAGGATCGAAAACAAATTTGATTGAGCCATATCCGTCCGTCCGTCCGTCCGTTAACACGAACTTGAGTAAATTTTGAGGTATCTTGATGAAATTTGGTATTTAGGTTCCTGAGCACTCATCTCAGATCGCTATTTAAAATGAACAATATCGGACTATAACCACGCCCACTTTTTCGATATCGAAAATTTCGAAAAACCGAAAAAGTGCGATAATTCATTACCAAAGACGGATAAAGCGATGAAACTTGGTAGGTGAGTTGAACTTATGACGCAGAATAGAAAATTAGTAAAATTTTGGACAATGAGCGTGGCACCGCCCACTTTTAAATTAAGGTAATTTAAAACTTTTGCAAGCTGTAATTTGGCAGTCGCTGGAGATATCATGATGAAATTTTGCAGGAGGGTTACTCTTATTACTATATGTATGCATAATAAAAATTAGCAAAATCGGAGAACGATCACGCCCACTTTTAAAAAAAATGTTTTTTAAAGTCAAATTTTAACAAAAAATTTAATATCTTTACAGTATATAAGTAAATTATGTCAACATCGTGCAAAAAAATGCAAAAATAAAAGAAAATTTCAAAATGGGCGTGGCTCCGCCCTCTTTCATTTAATTTGTCTAGGATACTTTTAATGCCATAAGCCGAACAAAAATTTACCAATCCTTGTTAAATTTGGTAGGGGCTTAGATTCTGGGACGATAACTTATTTCTGTGAAAAAGGGCGAAATCGGTTGAAGCCACGCCCAGTTTTTATACACAGTCGGCCGTCTGTTCATACGCTCGGCCGTGAACACGATAACTTGAGCAAAACTCGATATATCTTTACTAAACTCAGTTCACGTACTTATCTGAACTCACTTTGTATTGGTATTCAAAATGGGCGAAATCCGACTATGACCACGCCCACTTTTTCGATATCGAAAAATACCAAAAACGAAGAAAATGCCATAGTTCTATACCAAATACGAAAACAGGGATGAAACTTGGTATTTGGATTGGTTTATTGACGCAAAATATAACTTTAGAAAAAAACTTTGTAAAATGTGTGTGACACCTACCATATTAAGTAGAATGAAATGAAAAAGTTCTGCAAGGCGAAATGAAAAACCCTTGAAATCTTGGCAGGAATACTTTTCGTGGTATTATATATATAAATAAATTAGCGGTATCCAACAGATGATGTTCTGGGTCACCCTGGTCCACATTTTGGTCGATATCTGGAAAACGCTTTCAGATATACAACTGCCACCCACTCCCTTTTAAAAGCCTTATTAGTACCTTTAATTCGATACCAATATCGTACAAACACATTCTATAGTCACCCTTGGTCCACCTTTATAATGATATCTCGAAAAGGCGACCACCTATAGAACTAAGGCCCACTCCCTTTTAAAATGCTCATTAAGCCCTTTCATTTGATACACATATCGTACAACCAAATTCTATGGTCACCCCTAGTCCACCTTTATGGCAATATCTCGAAACGGCGTCCACCTATGGAACTAAGGATCACTCCCTTTTAAAACACTCATTAACACCTTTCATTTGATACTCATATCGTGCAAACAAATTCTAGCGTCACCCCTGGTCAACCTTTATGCCGATATCTCGAAAAGGCGACCACCTACAACTACCACTTCTCCCTTTTAAAACCCTCATTAATACCTTTAACTTGATACCCATATCGTAGAAACACATTCTAGACTCACCCCTGGTCCACCTTTATGGCGATATCTCGAAAAGGCGTCCACCTATAGAACTAAGGCCCACTCCCTTTTAAAATACTCATTAACACCTTTCATTTGATACCCATATCGTACAAACAAATTCTAGGGTCACCCCTGATCTAGCTTTATGGCTATATCCCTAAGTGGCGTCCACCTATAGAACTATGGCCCACTCCCTCAAAAAATACTCTTTAATACCTTTCATTTGATACACATGTCATACAAACACATTCCAGGGTTACCCTCGGTTCATTTTCCTACATGGTTATTTTCCCTTATGTTGTCACCATAGCTCTCAACTGAGTATGTAATGTTCGGTTACACCCGACCTTAACCTTCCTTACTTGTTTATATTGAATTACTTATGGCATTATTTAATCAGCAGCAAATATTTTGTGAAAGAACACACAAACTTCCAAGAAAGCAGAGAAGAAAGAACAGGGGGTCAATTCCCTAACTGTGACAAACTGAAAAATGTACACGTATTGAAAACTCATTTGCACACAAAATGTACACTTTAAATTTTCTTGCGATTCTGTAAAGTATTGTGCACATTGTTTTGCTGAATGAGCGCTGAATGTAAAAGCCATATGTCAGTGAGAAAATGTTTATGAAACGCTATGAAAATAAAAAAGTTATTCTGCATCAGTGCGTATGAGTTTTGAATTTCGCGATAGTGTACACTGACTGTCAAGAAAACTCACGCAGTTTTTACCAGTGAGTTTTCTTGTTCACAATTTTGCTTTACAGAATCAGAATTTCAAAGTTTACAAAATTTCTTGTGTACACTTTAAAACACAGATAGTGAATTGGCCCCCAGGGCGGCATTATTTTCAGAAAAGAAAACGCCATTAGCTTAGGCTTTGCCGATCAATTAAGGCCTCATATTAAATTGAATATGGAAACGTGAATAGTTATATACTTGTAAATAAGAAACTTATTATTCACATTTCAATCCGAAGCTTTCGAATCTACAATAGACTATTCTCATTTTCATGTTGCTCATTTACAACTGACCATTCTCATATCAAGCTAGCACATTTGCATTTACAACTTGTACTCTTCTCATTCCCATATAACGCTTTCCCAACCTTAATTGACTATTTATATCTACCACTGAATTATTCTCAATTACAATTGACACTTTTAAATTTCGATTTGATTTTCTCTTATTTATACTTGACTATTCTGACTTACAGCTGACTACTCTCAATAAAAATGACGCTCTCTCATTTTAATTTGACGACCTTTCGTTTACAATTCCTGTATATCATTAATATATTTTCATTTACAAGTGACTATTCTCATTTCCATATACCGCCTTCTCATTTTAAATTGATCGGTCAAAATTGAATTTTCTTTTACCAGATTATCACTTCTGCCGTTTCATTTGACTATTCCCATTTCCAACTGACGCTTTTACATTTTCAATTGACTGTTCTCATTTACAACTGCGTTTCTCAATAGCAGTTAAAGCTTTCTCATTTTAACGCTCTATAAATTCAACGCTTTCTCATTTTAATTTAATGCTCTCTCACTGACAATTTACTTTCCTTATATCGAATTGACACTTTCGCATATAGATTTGACTATTTTCATTTTCATCCACACTTTTTCATATAAAATTGACTATTCTTATTTGCCACCATTTCCAACTTTCCATTCGAATTTGTAACTGACTTTTTTCACATCTATATTTTAATTTTCGTTTAACTTTTCCCGTTTCCAATGCATTTGCAATTGATTATTCTCATTAATAGCTGGAACTGGTGCAGCGTTGGAAAGTACTAAGTACTTGTAACCAATGAGCACTGCTTCCCGCTAAAAAAATGTTTGATGTGGCAATGTTACACTTATATTCCTGACGCGCTGAATTCGAGTCCGCTAAATCCGAATCCGCTGCTGGTGACGTAAAGGATCGTGTTTGGCTTTTACCTCAAAATCGGGCAAAAAGCTTCGGCGAGTAGGTGCTTTTGAGCCTAGAGTCGCATCGGTAGCTTCTGATAGTGGATTTGGATTCAGCGCATCTAAACCCTGTAACTCATTACCAGGTTCGAAAATTTTTTTGTGTGGCGATGTTATGGGAAGTTTTTTACCATTTATTACAACTAAGTTTGTTGGTTTGATTGCTTTTGGCTCAAACCGCCAAATGAATTGAATATTTCAGTCTACGGCAGTGGTGATTACATTGTTATGAATTTAGTGAAATTCCGCTTATTCCAAATCTTCTGTTAACGTTCGAATCGCTAAACTGTTGAATAAATAACTCCAATATTCAATAATGCAAAAATGGTCTTTATTAGACTACTTTGAAAGTATTTCACAATAACACTTAACTTCAGAACCAATAGTGTGCTTAAATCAAACTGATTAGTCATGCCTCAGCTGGTGGTGCTTTTATACTCTTAGGTTTCCCTCGTTCACCCATTTCTTCTTAGGTCTAGTAATTTCGTGAACTTGACGCTTGTTTACCAGCTATATACACGTATATTTGTAATTCGTATCCATATGCGTGTGTATATGTGAATACTACTTTAGCTGATGATGACATGTGTTTGTGAGTATCTCTCTGTTGCCTTGTATGTATGTGTGTAGATGATGATTGATTTGTTTATGTACATACTGCTTAGTAGCGGCTTAGTGATGGTAGTATCGCTTAGTGATACTAATATTCGTCACAATAAATAATACCCACCCTGCGGAGTGCTGCTCTTCATTGGTTTCGTGGCTTCAAATAGAGTATTTCTGTGATTCAAATTATCAAAAGGGGATTCTCTTCAATAAATGAGCTCATTCACTATTGAGCACTTCTAGACAGGCTCCGTTAATGTTCATGATACTAGGTTAAGTTGAAGTAGCTGCCGAAATGGTACACATATGCCCGTATCATTGCGCTCATGGCAGTACCATAAAAATAACTCAGTTCTTCTTACCTTCCAACATTTTGAGGACCTGACGCCATACCCCATGACCTAGCGTGTATCATCCAGAAACAGAGCTTCCAAGCAGCGCTTTCTGGCGCCACTTAACGCCGAGCAGTTACAGATGAGTTGGCCCACCATTTACTTTTTGTACAGTTCAGTGTATAAGCTAAGCTCAGTAAACAAAATCTTTGAGGAAATTGCTTCTGTAAGAAAAAGCTAGGCCACAAGCATACGCCACAATAGTTTCCCCCCCAACTTGTATCTTTTAATAATGAGTTTACCGTTTGGTTCCATATAAGAGAAGAAAGAACATGACCCTGAGGTGCCTCCCCTTGTGACATTGCTTAATACATCAGCATGCAAGTATTTTCTTCCATTGAAGAGTTGGTCAATCAAACCCACCAGAGACCTGGTGGTTTTTATGTATACTCACCCCAAAATACGTCCCTTTGTGCAGCTTTGCTAGTTTAAAAATCGCTCTTACATACTTTTTAAGAGAACTCAGTCCCTTCTACACCATAGCGGTTCAATTTTGCCTTTGGATGCCCTTAGAGTACAAATGTTGTTATACGCATTTATTAACATTTTTGATTAGATGGGTTTGGACGTCTCCAGGCATATTAATTTTGCTTCAAATTTAGTTTAAGTATGGAGTAATGCAATACAAAACTTTCTAAAATTTCGTATTTATTTTTTGCCCATAATTCGAGGGGCGACTAAGTGTTGTTTAGATGTACATATTTAGTTTTGATTTAGTTCTCACAGTGACCACACCTGTCACACAACTACAAAGCACTCATGCATAAAACTCCTACTTCAACTTTTCCAGACTATTTCAAATCAAAGCAGTTGCGTGTTGTAGAGGTCGCTTTATTAAATTGTAGTTCATAAACGGTTAATTGTCTGCGACATAGAATATTTGTGTTTTGAGATTTTAGATGATTTTTGTGTGCTGGTTAAGTTATAAAGTTTGTGCTCCAAAACATTCAGCCCTATTCTGCATTTCGACTTGGATTGGAATTTTTTCGATTTGGCAGTTTTGGTATTCTGTGTTCCAATCTTTTTCGATCCAACTTCGAATCGTTCGATTTTGTTTATTCTGCATTCCGATCGTAGTTCCGTTTTTCTAAGTTGCAAAGTAGGTGGCGGAAAAATATTTTCTTTTTATTTTTTTATTAATTTATAACAGAATTTTAACAAAAATGTAAGTAAAACTTGTTAAGAAACGTAGAATGTTTGTTTTTTATGTGTCCAGGTCAAAAACAACATGTCGATGTCGAAGTCCTTGGACGTATTTGCCCCGCAAAAGTATCTAACACATACTTGAAAGCATCCTTGTTAAGTCGAAAGTTTTTTTTGAGCCTAAATAAGAAAATAAGTCATTAAACCTTACCACTTTTAAGTTCAATTTCTTAAAATTCGTCACTCATCACAAATGTATTATACAAATCTCGCAATAATTGCATTTCCATTCTCGCTTGGCCATTTTCGTATTCGTTGCTTTCCAACTCCACAAATAATGCCGCGGCTATTGATTCCATTATAATAGACAGCTATAATTTGTGTCTATTCGTTGGGTCCAGTTATATGCCAAAGCAAGCTGTCGGAGTAGAGGAAGGTGAGGCGAATCGGTAAACAATCCTATTTTAGGCCAGTGCAATGAAATTATCATCCATAAAATTAAGAAAATATCAACAATATTCGTGCAGGAATCCGTTTTGACAAAACTAGGTGGCCACGGCAGGGAATTGGCCAAAAGAATGACAAAAAGACACTTACAATTATGAAAGCACTTCACTCGAAAAAATATAACACGGCGGCATTATATTCTATTGCTTTTTTTTGTACAAAATGGCGTGGATAATAAAATATAAACGTTTTTCAGTGTTTTTTACAAATTTTCTTTAATTTATTTTGTTCCAATGTTCACACATTCCGTACAAACAGCTGATTTCGAAATATCATTTGCTCTTCCTCTTCTCGTTAGAATTCCGTCCTAATGCAGAATACGCAACTTCGATTAAAGCGGAGCGTAGAACGGGACGTAATCGAAGTGCAGAATAGGGGTGATTGTCACTCTTGTTAAATTTTTATACGTAAGTAAGTATTTGTATATATGTATATACACATATACATATGTAAAGAGTGTTAAAAGATGAGCACAATATATGCATGTATGTTTGTTTGGAAAGTTGGCCAACTGGGAATTACCACCTAGATTTCCATAGAGCTTTGCTTTGACGTTTATTTATTTTTATAATCACACAAAGCTCATCACTTTATTTACTCCAATTTATGTGAATTTTGTGTTTCTTCTTAAGGCTCTATCTATGTGTATATGCGTGTAAAAACTTGCATCTTGAGGAAAAACAGTATATTGTATATGTATAACTCCAATATTCAGTAGTGCAAAATGGCCTTTATTTAGACTCTTTTGGGGGTAGTACTTCACAATAACAATTATATTTCACTAATAGCGTGTTTAAGTCAATCTGATTCATTATTCCTCAGCTTGCGCTGTTTTATACTCTCTGTTGCCTCGTTCACATATTTCTCCTAAGGTCTAGACTTTTCACGAACATGCCTTCTGGAACGGTTGTATCTCATAACTGGTAACAACTTCTGCTCTTAGCTGATTACTACATATGTGTATGTGAAATTATCACTTTGCTTCAAGCTGCTGTTTATGTGTGTGAAATATTCTTCGTTGACTTGTACATAAGTATGGCCGCTTGCTTTAATATGTACATGACCATAAGTGTGACTACTTACTAACGTCATAGTGATGCTAATATTTGTCACAATATGGTTATAGCATTACACAATATATAAAATATAGAAATGTAGTTTAACTTCTTCTTTCTGACCGCCATTGCCTCCATTAGACATAAACTGCGTTTTGATATTTCCTTCAAAACAGTTCTACCATATCCTTAAAATAAAACACCTCACGATGATATTTTTGTTTTCAGTTATACTTGCTTGTTTCTTATCTCAAAATAAATCGGAAACCATCTGAAATATATATGCATTCTTTTGTGAAGCTTAGGAAAAGTTAATACCTGATAATTAGGAACTCTTTGGTTAGGTTAGGTGGTAGCTGCCCTAATAAGGAAAGCTCACTTGGACAACACTACGGTCCGTTGTGATACCACATACAACAAAAATAACGGTGACGTAGATCTAGCTACTTAAAGAATCGTTGGATGGCAACGATAAAGTTTCGAATGATACCGATCTCAACCTTGGATAAATCCTCGGGGGCTCCAAGTGAGTCGCGACCGAAGTACTATCGCCTAGTTCTGGAAAAAGCTGGGCAATGAAGCATAAAGTTATTTGGTGATTCCACCTCATCATCCTCCATACAGCTACAGCAGGATGGAGTTTCCAGTATATTGAGACCCAAATGACCATTGATAGTTGACCCTTAGTGAACTCAATTATTTCGGCATCCCATGCCATCCACTTTCGGCCAGAAAGATTTTGCTAACCTGCAAGAGGTGATTCCGCCCAACGTTTGTTGAGCTGATTCGAGTCCCAGCTATGGAGGGGCAAACCACAGGTGGCCAGCGGAATCCCGAAATCCCTACAGCCATCTTCATCTGGTTCAGTTGTACCGCTGTGGGCTAAGAAATCCGCTTGATAGTTACCCGGGATATCACTATGACCCAGATAATCTTAATTATAAAACAAGTAAGAACGGGACTGTGTTCGGCTGTGCCGAAAACTTCATACCTTTCATGAATGGGGCTGAACAATAATCTTATCCCGTTCGTAATCTCCGAATAATCGGATGTATAAGATAAGAAATATATAGTGAACAGATCTACATACCTAAACGATTTTTAAGATAAATATAAAATAAAAAACAGGTAGGTACTTTGTGTGAGGATGCAAAGTTTCAGGTGTTTTGTGGTCTGCGTGTAAGAACTATGACTAAGAATCACGTATTTCAACAATATATGTCGTAACCGTAACTATTTGATGAAATTTGATGAATTTTGAGGCTTCTAGCCGTAAAAAAGGGGCAAAAATTACAGTTTATATGGGGTATATAATAAATATACCACCGATCTCTATGATTTTTTCAGACAACAATATATGCTATATACGTAAGCAATCGGTGAAATTTGAAGCCTCTAGCTCTTAAAATAGGGCAGTAATTACGAAAAGTTTCTTATCTGAACAATCGGTTGTGGGGGATATATATGTGGGCTTCTTTGTCGGCAGAATTATTCCAACAAATGATGGTTTCTAATGAAACGCTTTATCGCTGCCGAATCAAGGAAACACACTGTATAACTTTATATAAATATTTCTTGATTTTATTCGCGGATGAACCACAGTGTTTGCGATTTAGTTTTTACAAATTTATGATGAATGCGTGCGCTTGTCACGGCCGCTCGAACAAAGAACAAAGTAAGAAAGAGTATAAAACTCATTTTGACATTTATCATTGAATGACATGTGAATCGTGTCGCGAAGTAAAATGACTCTCATTGACTATTGTAAAAAGGCCAGTTAGTAAACCGCCACATACTCCCCCACCAGTGATCCACCGATCACGTTGAAAAAGTTACAAAACGATTGGGTTTTCTAATCAGTCTTCCTGATCGTGTTCTAACTTCTGTGGGTACACAGTTAACGTTATTGGATTTTTTGGCATGTTCAAATTTTTGACTAAGAGGTTCATTGTTTTCTTTAACATTATTTTTTACAATAAAATTTTTGGTATTCGTTTCATTATTATCCTTATATGATACAGCTGCTTTTAAACGGTCACATGATACCGTTACCAATCTTCCATTTACCCGAATGTCGAAATTTTTTTCTTTTCGTTTAACAACTTCAAATGGGCCATCATATGGCTCTTTAAATGGTGCTCTAACGGAATCATCACGTAGGAATACATGTGTGCAATTCGAAAGTTCTTTTTGAATGAAACAATGGTTCACAGAGTGATTCGAAGTGACAATGGTTTTGATTTGGTTCATGACGTTTTTTAGATTTTTAACAAAATCTGTCGAGAGATCAGTAGTTTTGTCATCGAGAAAATCGCCCGGCAATCTTAAAGTTGTGCCGTATAACAATTCAGCTGGACAAGCTTGTAAATCATTTTTAATTGTCGTTCTTAATGCGAGCATGATTAAAGGTAACACGTCATACCAAGTTTCGTTTTGATGACACATGATTGATGCCTTCAGAGTTCTATGGAAACGTTCAATCAAGCCGTTGGCTTGTGGATGATAGGGAGTGGTACGGATGTGTTTACAACCAAGAAGACGATTCAATTCTTTGAATACATTCGATTCGAATTGTCGACCTTGATCGGTTGTGACATATAATGGTACGCCATAGTGTGAAATCCATCCACGAATGAGTGCATTGGCTACCGTTTCAGCTGTCATGTTTTCGATGGGGATTGTAACTGGCCAGCGTGAGAAACGATCAATGCATGTTAAGCAATAACGGAATCCCTTGGATAACGGCAAAGGTCCAATGATATCAATATTTATTTGTTTGAAACGACCGTCAGGTGCATTGAAATTAGCTAAAGCAGTTTTGTTATGTTTGTGAACTTTGCTTTTTTGGCAATTAACACATTCACTTGACCATTTAGAGACATCCGATTTGATGTTTGGCCATACATAACGTTCGGTTAATAAATTGACAGAAGCCCTTTTACCAGGATGCGAGATGTTGTGCACCAGATTGAAAATTCTCTTTCGCATGTTACCGACGATAAAGGGTCTGATTTGCTTAGAAGATGTGTCGCAATAAACGTGCAGATTAGAACCAGGAAGATAAATTTTGTTCAAATTTAAAGAACATGGGATTTTTCCTTCCAGAATGTCATTTAGTTCGTTGTCGTTTATTTGAGAATTTGCTAGAAGTTCTAAGCTGATATCGTTAACTTTGATTTCTTCAATGCGCGACAATAAGTCTGCAACAACGTTATCTTTGCCGGAAATGTGACGAATGTCCGTTGTGAATTGACCAATGAAATCAAGTTGACGTGCTTGTCTGGGTGAAGCTTTGTCGGGATTTTGTCGAAAGGCAAATGTTAATGGTTTATGGTCAGTATACACAATGCAATTGCGTCCGTCGATCATAAATTTGTTGTGTTTGATTGCCTGAAAGATTGCCAAAAGTTCACGATCATAGGTGCTATAACGCTTTTGGGTATCGGTTAATCGTTTGGAATAGAAACTTAATGGTTGAAGTTGACCATTGTTGATTTGGTGAAGGGCTGCCCCTATTGCGTGATTACTAGCATCCACGTGTAATGCCAAAGTTGTATTGGGAATTGG
This sequence comes from Eurosta solidaginis, assembly GCF_040869045.1. Lineage (NCBI taxonomy): Eukaryota > Metazoa > Arthropoda > Insecta > Diptera > Tephritidae > Eurosta > Eurosta solidaginis. The sequence continues at coordinate 276,805,400 of NC_090319.1, read as the reverse complement.
GTGAGCTAACAGGACAGCGTTGGCGATATCAGCTTTACATTTTTCAAATGCTAAAGATGCATCGTCGTTCCAAGCAATTTGCGAATTATCTTTTTTTTTGTTGCCTTTTATTAGCAGCTGAAGTTTGCCTTGGATTTGAGCAGCATTCGGTAGAAAGCGACGATATGAGTTAAGGATTGCCAAAAAACTACGGAGTTCGTGTGCTTTTTCAGGTTTTTTGAAATTTTTAATGACATCAACTTTTTCAGTTTTTGGTAAAATGCCATCTTTTGTGACGATGTGACTGAGAAAAGTGATTTTTTGTTGTCCAAATTCGCATTTGGCAAGGTTGATTTTAATGTTTTTTTCTTTAAGACGTTGTAAGACAATTTTCAAATGTTTTCGATGTTCGCTCATGTCATTTGAAGCTATGCAAATGTCATCGATGTAGACAACGACGAAATCAAGATCGTGAAAAATACTGTTCATGAAACGTTGAAAAGTTTGAGATGCGTTTCTGAGACCAAAAGTCATCACATTGAATTCAAATAAGCCGAAGGGTGTAATGATTGCAGTTTTCTCTTTGTCTTCTTCTGCTATTGGGATTTGATTGTATGCGCTAACGAGATCGATTTTTGAAAAAATTTGTTTGTTTGCAAATATGTGTGTTACATCTTGGATGTGAGGTAAGGGATATCGATCAGGAATTGTAGCGGCATTTAAAGCACGATAATCACCGCAAAAACGCCATGTGCCGCCTTTTTTGGGTACTATGTGCAATGGGCTTGCCCAAGGACTTTTACTTGGTTGACAAATTCCCGCTTTTAGCATTGCTTCGAACTCAACTTTAGCTAGTTTAAGTTTTTCAGGGTTTAAACGACGTGCTCGTGAAAAAGTGGGACGACCCGTTGTAATAATTTGATGTTTTACCGTACTAGGTTTCAAATTATCACGTTTATTGGAGGTTGGAGGCAGAGTGAGATCTACAAATTCATTTATTATTTCGCTGAAATCAGATTTGCAATGAACCGAAGAGACTCTTTGATAGTGTGTAAGATGAGAATTGCATTTAGTTCGTAAATTTGTATGAACATCGATCAATTGTTTATTTTTTATATCAACCAGCAATCCGTATTCATCAAGAAAATCAGCGCCAAGAATGGGTTTGGACACATTTGCTATCAAAAATGTCCAAATGAAATCACGTCTTAGTCCTAAATTGACATTGCAAGTAATGCTACCGAAAGTTTCTATGGGTGTGCCGTTTGCGGCGAAAAGTTTATAGGAATTTGGTTTATTTAATTTATTGAATAAATTTTTTGGCAAAATTGATAAGTCTGCGCCAGTGTCGACTAAAAATTTACGATGATTTGATTGATCAGTGACGAAGAGACGGCGAGTGAGATTTGATTCCACTTCGTGTACCGTCGGTGGCGAAGTGGTTTTTAGTTTTCCGAATTATCGTTTGAACTGCCTTCAGGTTTTTTGAACCGGCAAGGTTGTTCACATTTGCGAGCAAGTGCCCCGAATTTGTAATGATAACGGCAATATGGATGTTTTCTATTTGATTTAGATCGAGAACGTCTGTTACTGTTGTTGTTTCGGTTGGGACTTTTACTTCGACTTGCCCTAAAGTCATTAAACGATTTTGTGAGTTCATCAATTTGTGCTTTTAATTGTGACAAAGAAGGGTTTATTTCCGTTTTGATTTCGGAGATTTGTTTCGAAGAAGTTAATTCCACTACTTTATCGGCCAGAGTGGCGCATGTGTTCAAATTATCGTTAGAAATGGCTACAACCGCTCTCACATTTTCGGGCAGACGATCGATCCAAAGTGATTTTAATGCTTCATCACTCATAGAACTTCGTGCTAAATCACGCATTTTACGCAATAAATGTGATGGTTTGTCATCACCGAGTTCGATTTCTGTTAACAAAACTTTTAATTTCTTTTGATCAGATGCTGTATATTCATTAATTAAACGCGCTTTTAATGTTTCATATTTTGTGCCGTCATCCGGCGGATTACGAATCAAATCAGAAACCATTGACAAATATTGAGGATCGAGTGCAGCAATGACATGATTATATTTAGCGTTATCTCTAGTGATTCCACCGTTGGTAAATTGAGCTTCCATTTGAATAAAAAATAAATCCGGTTCATTTTTTACGAACGTCGGTGCCCTTATTGTAATTCTACTAATTTCAGGTAAAGGAAAATTGCTAGCGGTACTTACGTTTGATGCTGATTGTCCATTTGAATTGTTCGATTCGTCCATCTTGAATATCATCCGAAAGCTCTGGTTGAAATCGTCAAGATACTGGTTATCTTCCACTTCGGCTTCTGTTGGGCACGTTTCCCAAATCAATTTTTTGGATAATAATGTTTTTGTGTTGCAAACAATTTAATTTTGTTGCGCACAAGTGACGTAATGTGTGAATCAGCTGGTGAAATTTGTGCGTTTTTAATTTTTTGACTTTTGCAAAAAAGACGATTTTGATTGCACTTTTCTGATTAAATTCACTTTTGGTTTTGTGAAAATATCGATGCTTTAATGTTTTTGGTAAGTTTCTTCCATTCCCGAGTCGATAAACGATGAGGGCAATGCGAATATGTATTTGCACCTTGTTCACTGTATTGTATTTGTTATATGTCGGGGTCACCAATGTGGGCTTCTTTGTCGGCAGAATTATTCCAACAAATGATGGTTTCTAATGAAACGCTTTATCGCTGCCGAATCAAGGAAACACACTGTATAACTTTATATAAATATTTCTTGATTTTATTCGCGGATGAACCACAGTGTTTGCGATTTAGTTTTTACAAATTTATGATGAATGCGTGCGCTTTGCACGGCCGCTCGAACAAAGAACTCTTACTTTGTGAGTATATAACTCATTTTGACATTTATCATTGAATGACATGTGAATCGTGTCGCGAAGTAAAATGACTCTCATTGACTATTGTAAAAAGGCTAGTTAGTAAACCGCCACATATACTATATATACGACCGATCTCATCAATTTTTTCAGGCAACAATATGTGTAACATACGGAATTATATGGTGAAGTTTAAAGCTTCAATCTGTTAAATTCTGTAAAATATGACAAAAATCCTCTTTTTCTGAAAAATCGGATGTATGGAGGATATATGCTATAGTGGTCCGATCCGGCCGGCTCCGACAAATGTCTAATCGGACACCCAAATACACCCGCTCACCAAATTTTATCAAGATATCTCAAAAATTGAGGGACTAGTTTGCATACAAACAGACAGACGGACAGACGGACATGGCTAAATCAACTCAGCTCTTCATCCTGATTATTTCGGTATACTTAGTGGTGGGTCTATCTATTTTCCTTTAAGGACTTACAATTTTGGCTTTCGTGACGAAATTAATATAACATTTCATTTTCATGAAATGTATAACAAGTAAGGAAGGCTAAGTTCTGCTGTAACCGAACATTACATACTCAGCTGAGAGCTTTGGAGACAAAATGAGGGAAAACAAGTAAGGAAGGCAAAGTTCGGGTGTAACCGAACATTACACACTCAGTTGAGAGCTGTGGAGACAAAGTAAGGGAAAATAACCATGTAGGAAAAAGAACCTAGGGTAACCTAAAATGTGTTTGTATGACATGTGTATCAAATGGAAGGTATTAAAGAGTATTTTAAGAGGAAGTGGGCCATAGTTCTATAGATGGACGCCATTTAGGGATATCGCCATAAAGGTGGACCAGGCCTGACTCTAGAATTTGTTTGTACGATATGGGTATCAAATGAAATGTGTTAATGATAATTTTAAAAGGGAGTGGGCCTAAGTTTTATAGGTGGACGCCTTTTCGAGATATCGCCATAAAGGTGGACCAGGGGTGACTCTAGAATTTATTTTGTACGATATGGGAATCAAATGAAAGGTATTAATGAGTATTTTAAAAGGGAGTGGGCCTAAGTTTTATAGATGGGCGCCTTTTCGAGATATCGCCATAAAGATGGACCAGGGGTGACTCTAGAATTTTGTACGATATGAGTATCAAATGAAAGTTGTTAATGAGTATTTTAAGAGGGCGTGGGCCTTAGTTCTATATGTGGACGCCTTTTCGAGATATCGCCATAAAGGTGGACCAGGGGTGACTCTAGAATCTGTTTGTACAATATGGGTATCAAATGAAAGGTCTTAATGAGTAATTTAAAAGGGCGTGGGCCTTAGTTCTATAGGTGGACGCCTTTTCAAGATATCGCCATAAAGGTGGACCAGAGGTGACTAGAATTTGTTTGTACGATATGGGTATAAAATGAAAGGTGTTAATGAGTATTTTAAGAGGGCGTGGACCTTAGTTCTATAGATGGACGCCTTTTCGAGATACCCCCATAAAGATGGATCAGGGGTGACTCTAGAATTTGTTTGTACGATATGAGTATAAAATGAAAGGTGTTAATGAGTATTTTAAGAGGGCGTGGACCTTAGTTCTATATGTGGACGCCTTTTCGAGATATCGCCATAAAGGTGGACCAGGGGTGACTCTAGAATTTGTTTGTACGATATGGGTATCAAATGAAAGGTGTTAATGAGTATTTTAAAAGGGCGTGGGCCTTAGTTCTATAGGTGGACGCCATTTCGAGATATCGCTATAAAAGTGGGCCAGGGGTGACTCTAGAATGAGTAAGTTTTACACCGCTGAGTGACTAGGGTCTCGAAATATAGGCCAAAACATGGACCCGGATACCGCTAGAATGTGTTTGTACTATGGATATCAAATGAAAGCTGTTGATGAGAGCTCTGAAGTTCATTGTGATATTCGATTTAGTCGCATCAACCTGGCAAAACTGATAAATATGCATGCGAAGCCGAAATAAAGACATGCGTTAATAATACCCACATACGTATTTGCATACGTCCTATTCGATTTGCCTGAAATTTCGTATATAAATTTGCCTATATTAGTATTTACGATGCTTTTTTCCGGGAAGTATATTAGAGACGGACTGGGACTGGGATTAGGACTAGGACTGGGACTGGGACTGAGACTCGGAATGGGACTGGGACAAAATACATACCACCCTCTGGGACTGGCAATAAGAGATGAAGAAGAAGGAGAAAAACTTGACAGAAGAGCAAAGAGAGAAGGATACTGAGAAAGAGATAGAATGAGACGAAGATGGAGATGAAGCGAAAAAGACGGAGGGAGGAGTGAAAAAAGAGATTAGGAAAAAGTGTAGAGGGGTAGGGCAGAGTTAGACGGAAAAAGCTCATTAAAATGTATGCATATAGGCCAAATTTAGGGCAGAACAACGTCTGCCGGGTCTGCTAGTTTATTTATATATTGTAATATTTCCAATTTTTTGTTAAAATTTGACTTAAAAAAATTTTTTTTAAAGTTCGCGTGTTCGTCATCCGATTTTGCTAATTTTTATTTAGCAGACATATGGTAATAGGAGTAACGTTCCTGCCAAATTTCATCATGATATCTTCAAGGACTGCCAAATTACAGCTTGCAGAACTTTTAAATTACCTTCTTTTAAAAGTGGGCGGTGCCACGCCCATTGTCCAAAATTTTACTAATTTTCTATTCTGCGTCATAAGTTCAACCCACCTTCCAAGTTTCATCTGAGAAAGTCAGGCACTCCCATACCACCCTCGATCACACTGCAGTTGAACTCAAAGCCTTGATACCCACTTGGCTATCAGAGTAGATGTTAAATTCCCCTAACCCTATTAGCACTGGATAGCATTTGATCCACCGTATCCTTAATCGCAGCCACTTCCGCTTGGAAAACACTGCAGTGATCAGCCAACTTAAACTTGCGGCTTACTTTTAGCTCTTGACCAACGACCGAACCACGGCAGCCTTTCCCGCAATTTCTACTGGATGTATGACATTCAGTGCCAAGGCAGGTGTTGTTCTGAGAGCGCCGCTGATACCGATCAACGCCGTCCGTTGCACTGACACTAACATTTTGGAGATGCTCGCCGTGTCCAGTGCTTTCCACCAGACCAGCACCCCATAGAGCAGAATAGGTTTGACCACTATCTCATAAAGCCAGTGTACTACTCCTGGCGAGAGTTCGCAACTCTCGGAACTCTTTGAATGAACCGATTTTTGTGTTCAATACTGTTTCGGGAACTCAACACCAGTCCAAGAACATATACCCATTCGGGTGAGCTAACAGGAAGCTTGTTATTGGTGTGAAGGCTTAGTCGTACTTTACAACTCCCAACTATCTAGCTGAGAGACCTGGTTTTTGCATTGCGTGGTAGTTGAACAAAGTCTTTCCCTCACAGATCCATCATGAGAAGTAACTTTACCGCAGCAAGGAGCACTGGTTGAATGGCTGTGGAGAGGTAACAAAAATACTCCGGTATACTCTTAAACGAGCAAACGCTGCGGCTCCGGTTGTTAGGTTAGTTTAAACTGGCCGGTCAATAAAGACCTCACATAAATTGAATGTATGTGTCCATAATGTTACCAGCATTTTTTTGACGACCAAACGGAAAAACCCCAATCAGGTGCCAGGACATATGTTACAGAATAACTCCGTCCTCTTGGCAAATACTAGCATTTTTTTAGGCTCCGGTTGTGAGCAAGTGGAAAAACGAAGCGAGGAAACAGTTTCTCGGTTCCTGTCTGTGACCATAAGGGCAGATATCTGACGAAATTTGGAGATCTGAAGAAAGAAAAATTAAAAATGTAAGCCGCGATAACCTCCGAGGAGATTTAAGGGCGAGTTTCTCTTCAGATTTGCAACGTGCTCCTTTTGATTTTCTTACAAATTTGCGGAACGGGACCTACACGTTTTACACCGACTCCGAACGGCATCTGCAAGGCAGACGTGTTTTCACTCAGAAGCCTTTTAATTGCAAAAATAAGCTTGCAGTGTTTGTCAAATCACTGCCGAGGAGCGAACCCGCTTAAAAAACATTTTTTCTAATTGAAAAAACGTGTTTCTAAATGTTTGATGCTATTTTGTTGAGGATGAAGACCAGCAAACCACGGTGGCCGCCGATTTGAAGAAAGGAGGATGTTTAATATCATGGTCAGAATTTTGTATGTCAAACCAAATAAACCGCTGCCTAAGTTCAGCAAGATGCTATTTTGTTCAGGCGTCAAGTTAATGAAGTTGTACAATATTAGCCCCCTAAAATAGTTACAAGGAGTTTTTTCAAACTTCCGATGGCAAGGACTGATTCTTATGTGTGGTGAAGTCGTAGAACGCGCTGAACCTATTGCAGTATCAGAACAGTAAAATATCGAAACGAATTTGGAAGGATCTTCGCATATATCCATCAAAGACGTACGCGGAGTATATGTTGCACCCATAACAAAAATAAGATTTCGTTATAATGCCCGAAAAATTTGTGGGACTAACCAATCGATTTTGCAACGTGTCTTAAAGATCAACCTCAATGCGGTAGAGTGGTGTCGAGCGAACTCATCTTTACTAATGGGGAGAGGTTGGTATGGCTTACACTAGCTATAACTCTGATCAGAAGGAAAGTTTTCGGGAAAATGTTTAGAGTACAGTACAGTGTGGTATAGTTAGAACCAAACGCGGAACTGCAAAGTGTCGACGATCATATGCCGGTCTTACAATCTTAGATTAAAAAAGTTGCTCCAATCATTAAAAAGAGGCGACTGTTGGCTCATGATGGGTATACTAATTGGACAGTGCCTTCTGGCGTCACATTCTTTGAAATAAGGCCTTATCAGTGATAGCAGATGTAGAAAGTGCGGGTTAGGTAGGTAATTAAACGATCGAGCACGTTTTGTGCTCGTGAAGTGGCACAGCTTTCAGATCTAGAAGCACCAAGTAGCATAGGTCATAGAAAATTAGTATCTGCTAAGGGAATGGAGAAATTTTATAACTTAGTTGCTAGTTTCTGATAGGGGTTTTCAATTTTGTCGTTGAGCAAACTTCTGGTAAAACTATGGAGACATTCAGTCTATGTGAGGTCCTCAAGGACTCGCCAGTTCAACCTAACCATTGGTACAGTTATTTAAACTTAGAATTTCGATGCCAACCGTATTTTTGGTAAAACTTCTTAGCAGTAGTTTGCATGGCCAGGTTTTAAAAATTGCTGCTCTCTAAAATGAGGATAAAGATTTTGCTTTATGTATTTAATTAGCGAGACTTGCACATATTACTTTATACAATGGTTTTGTTTTTCTCTAATATCAATAACGATTTTCTTTACTATTTCAGTTGAATTTTATCAGTTCACACTTTTTAACAGCTCTGTAAATATTTATCCTTCTAACGTAGTTAGTTGGAAAATAAAATACCGCACACAAAAATAAAGACTTCCAAAACATTATTTTAGCGAGATGGCAATGCTTTTTCAGCATTTGAAAAATTGTATGTCTGACAACTAAAAAACCTTAAATTGATTTATTTGACTGTCACGCCCATTGTGGATAAAACAAGTGTGTCAACTTCTGCATAGACATCAAAATTACAAATAAAACCGATCACTTGTTTTCTAATTCACTATTGCGGTCTCATTCTGTACCTCTTCCTATCACACTCTCAGGATAGCCTGCGCTATACGCCGCCATATTGAACATCTTGTCAGGCGGTTGACGGATAAGATATCACACTTGTTTTATCCACAATGGTCACGTTCGTGGATTTCTAGTCGAGGCGCTTAGCTATGCAGTCGTGTGCTGTTAAGGGCGCATTACTGATACTTAGCATAGACTTGACTTGACTTGAGAACTGAGCTAACTCGTATATGTAAATGTAAGGCGCGATAACCTCCGAAGAGATTTTAGGCCGAGCTTTTCTTCCAATTGCGTCGTGTTCCTTTTTTTAAATTTCCCTACAAATTGGCGGAATGGGACCTAGTTGTTTTTATGCCGACCCCGGAAGGCATCTGCAAGGCAGATGAATTTTCACTGAAAAGCCAAACACAGCCGCAGGCCGATCCCGTTTAGAGAAATTTTCTTCTAATTGAAACAACTTGTTCCTAACATTTTGATGTTGCTTTGCCAGTGACATAAACCCAGGATCTTCGGTGTGGTAGGCTACCATCACACCTCGGCGGCCGCCTATGTAAATACTGTGAGAAATAATCGATCAAGTATTCTTGAATGAAAAAATTTAAGATAATTTTTCCTCAGATTAATGAAAAGTTTTCTACCAAAATTAGAAATTCTTACTCATTAAATTGAAAATTTTCTCAGCTTAAAGTAAAGTTTTTAGAAAAACATATTAATTTCTTGTCTTCAAGAGCAAGTTTATTATTTTTGTAAAATGTATATTTTATAAGTTATATTATATTAAATTATTATACATAGAAAACGAGTTAATTAGAAAAATTTGTAATAGTAATAAAAATAAAAAAAAATATACATTTTACAAAAATAATAAACTTGCTATTGAAGACAAGAATTTAATATAATAAATAATTAGTACCTGGGCGACCGAGCTTTGCTTGACAATTTTCGAGTATGCCGCATAACTTACTCTGTTCTACATGTCATCATTTATCAAACTCTACTTTTTTTATATGTACATATATTATATATTTTTACTTACCAATATTTGATTTCCTTAAAAATAGGTTTCAAAAACATATCAAACACTAACCGCAAAATGAACTGGATTGAAAAATTTGAAATGGTTAATTCCAGCCTATAATACAAGGGATTGTTATGACAATTAGTGAAATCGATAACTAAGTTATTTAGGTCGAGTATCTTCATGCGCCTAATTATTTATTTCAAAAATTTTTTTAGTTATACACTATGAAAGTCTCACAATTTTATTACATTCCAAAAACTTGTAAATTTCACGAATGACAACTATCAGTTATGACAACTATCAGTTAGTTTAATTAAATGTCAGCTTACTTCCCTAAGCGCCATCTGTTGGTAGTTAGTTAAATGGTTAGATGCCATTTTCAAATTGAACATATGCCTCTAGTGTTCAACGGTAGCAAATTACCATGGTGAGATACCTTTTTGCTATATTGAGAAATCTTTCTAATTGTAATCTGTGAGAAATTACAATTATCCATTTCATATTTGCCAAAAATATGCATTTAAATATATTTTGCTAGAATTTGCCACGGTGCCTTGATATTGCATTTCAATTTTTTAGGGTGTGTGAAATTAAGAAAATTAAGTCGAATCATATGTATGATTTTTTTACGAAGATTTTTAACTTTAATGTTTGCCTTTAAATCTATAATAGAATATGAGCAAAAAGAGTACTATTTCGTCCTACCCCAACCCTAAATGGAACCCCCCCCCCCTCAAAAATGCCCCTATTGTAATGCGGAGTGAAATACCTTTCGTTTGATACCCATATCGGCATATCTCATGCAATTTTTTTTTAATTTCGAATAGGTGACAACCCTACATGGCAACCCTACTCAAAAATATCCCTATTGTAATGCGGAGTGAAATACCTTTCGTTTAATACCCATATCAGCATATATCATGCAATTTTTTTTTTAATTTAGAATAGGTGGCAACCCTAAATGGCAACCTTACTCAAATATGTCCCTATTATAATGCGGAGTGAAATACTTTTCGTTTGATACCCATATCGGTATATCTCATGCAATTTTTTTTTAATTTCGAATAGGTGGCAACCTTGTGAAATATTCTGAGTGGCAACACCTAGGTAGAAAGTCTTAGAAAGTGATACATTATCTCTGTGCCAAATTTCATTTGAATCGGTTGGGCTGTTCCCGAGATCATTCGGCTATACAAACAAACAAAAATTTCTCGTTTAAAGTTATAAGATTTACAGATCAGTAAAACCAAACATAACAGAAAATATTTTCCTCATTTTAAGTGAATGTTTTTGGCTGAGTGTATCTATACTCGTTGTCAGGAAAAAAAAATTTAGTAGCCAAAAATAAGATTCTTTGAAAAAGTTCTACACCTATAAATGAACCAGCAGATCCGGCAGACGTTGCTCTGCCCTAACTTTGGTCTAGCTGCATAGCTTTTATGAAGTGTTTACTTCTTACTCTCCCTCCCCTATCTCCCCGTTTGGGTAATCCTTTTATTAACTCCTCTCTCTGCATCTCTTTCTCCATCTCCGTTTTTTCCATCATTTCTTTTCTCTCTAGCTCCGTCTCCATTTCCTTCTCCTTTCATCTATTCCTATCTCTCTATATTCATCTAAATTTATCACTTTGTCAGTCTCTTTTTCCTTCCCTCGATTTTCTTTTCTCTAGTTCATTTTATTTTTCTCCATCCCAATTAAGGTGGGACCACACTTACCAGGCTATAAAAAATAGACAAAATTGGATTCTCAGACCTATTCAATATGCTCAAAAAATTCCTTATTGCCCAAAAGTGGGAGTGCTTCCACAATATTTTCTGTGGAATTTTTCGATGTGTGAGTTGTCAGGGTATTGGTTGAAATATAAGTTCTACATACATATGCAGCTATGTGATGCATACATGTTTTTTATTTGAATAACAATGCAAATCCCGTTGACTATATGTAGAGAAATATATACAGCCTGCCCGCTTTAATATCAAACTTTAACGAACACTTACTCATTGTATATGGCTTGCACGTAAAAGTTTATGGCCAAAGTTATTGCGAGTAATTAACAAACTGTCACAACATTTTAGTGCTACTTGAATGGTATTGGATATATAAAATTGACATTGCGAATAGTTAAAATATGGACATAAAGTAGTTAGTAGTTGTAAAAACTTATTTCAAGTGTTAAGTCCAGGTAGGGACGAATGTGCATATTCTGCTGGAAAAATTTAAGCAAGAACCGCATATAACAGTTCCCACAATCGATATTTTCAATTAAAACACTTATATAATGACCTTTTTAAAAAAAATATATTGGCTTACTATCTACTTGTTATCGATAGAAAATCGATAAATTTCCTTAAAAAACGATAAATTGTTGATAAGAAAATATTCTTTTCAATAGTTTTTCGATAAAAAATTGCAATTCGATAACAAATTTATAACTTTTCGATAGCAAATTGATAACTTTTCGATAAAAAATAGCTAAAATTTCGCTTAAAAAACGATAATTTTTCGATAGCTTTTCGACAATACGTTGATAAGTTTTCGATCACAACATAACGATCATTTTGTATAGCAAATTGATAACTTTTAGATAACATATCGGTAGCTTTTGCTATGATTACTTTTCGATAAAATATAGCTAACTTTCGGCTACCAAATCAATGTTTTCGATAACTTTTCGAAAATAAATTGATAAAGAGAAAAATTGTAAGTTTACAAACGGGGATGGTTACTAGGACATGTTTCTGAATTTCACTTCTTCATCAGCTAGCTTTTAGGGAGCTGAGCGTTGAACTCGAATCTCTAACATTCATATCAGTGCAATGCTCAGCTCCCGAAAAGCTAGCTGATGAAGAAGTGAAATTCAGAAACATGTCCTAGTAACCATCGCCGTTTGTAAACTTACAATTTTTCTCTAATATCAATTACAAAAACCATTGTATAAAGCAATATGAGCAAAGCTCGCTTATTAAATACATATGATCATATTGATAAAGTTTCGATAATTTATCGATATATTCTCTATAAAAAGTTGACAATTTTTCAATAGCAGCCCGACAACACGCCGATAACAATCTGATAATAATAAAATCCCGATAACGTGTTATTCATATATGAACTAAAATTTTCGCGACATTAACACGAAAAAGATGCTATTGGAATCCCGAAACTATCTCAAACTGGCTTCGGCGTGATCAAAATATCACTTCATAATGATATGGAAATAGCCCTGAAATGTTCCCTTACATATTCCTAAAATGATCTCGAAATAGTGCATCCCTTAAACTATCGCTGACAAATAAAAAACAAGCCAAAAATTATGTTAAAATAGTCCCGGAATGATCCCAACTGTACTACAAAAAATTCTCGAAATAATTTCAAAATTATCTACCAATAGTCCTGATATGATCTTAAAATGGTCTCAGAAAAAGTTCGTGTATGACAAAGTTAGCACAATTTCCTACATATACAATTATACCTAGCACTAAAAATTTAGTGGTGGACCTACAATTATTATTCCAACTCGGCAATGACATATGCCAAGCATAGTTGGGCGCCGCTAAAAATGTAGTCGCAGTGGAATTGGAAATTTGGTGCACTGTGCCCAAGGATGCTAGTATGATTTCAGAGGTTTTTTTTTACATCTACAATTGTGGGTAAAAAAAGGTTATCATCATGTAATCGGTTGTATCGGATATATGATATATATGACCGATCTTGAACGATTTTTTCAGGCAATTTTTCAGACAATAACGTATGAGGTATGTGTGAGCATTTTGTGAAATTTCATGCTCCCAGCTGTTAAAATGAGGAAGAAATTACGTTAAACCTCTTATCTGAACAATCGATTTTATGGTATACATATTATATATATGACAGATTTTGGCAATTTTTTTCTACAACAACGTAATTATTCTGTGAGGTTTCAAACTTCGAGCTGTTAAAATGAGAAATAAATGACAAAAACCCCTCTTTTTCGAAAAGCCCGGCTGTTTGAGGGATATAAGCTATAGTGGTCCGATCCGAGCAAATGATCAATCATACACCCAAAAAGACTAGGTCACCAAATTTCATTCAAATATCTTGAAAATTGTAGGATTAGGGTGCGTTCAAACAGCCAGACAGACGTACATACGAACAGACAGACAGACAGACGAACATGGCTAAATTAACTCAGCTCGTCATCCTGATCCTTTCGGTATACATATTGGTAGGTCTATCTCTTCTCATTTAAGGACTTACAAGTTTGCGATTCGTGACTAACTTGATATACAATTTCATTTATATGAAAGGTATAACAAAGCTGTACAACAAGAATACGGTCATATCTTGTCAGTTTGTTAACATTTAAATCCACACTACAGGGAAAAAATGCTTTGCAGATATTTACTTGGTATAATCGAATAGCTTTCGATTAATGCGTCCTGATTTCCTGTTGTTTATTTTACGCACGAACATGAATATATTAAAATTTAAAATTGCTTTTAAAATAACGGTATTCCTCGCTTAACAAAATCAACTGATACTAGGATTGGCGGTAAATCGGAGAGGCAAAGTTCCTTGGAAATATAAGTTGTCATGGAAAGTCCTTAGCGCAATACTAAACTACCCTTACTAAACTAAACGGGGTTAAAATTTTATACGTAATTTGTAATTCAATTAAAGTTGTGCTACTACAACGACACTCAAATCACAAATCACACAAACTCATCATCGCCAACATAGACAACCAAGTTAGTTGTTTTATTTGACTTTGCATTCGTTTTCTTTAACCAGAAATTGTTTCGGCCGCAATTTATTAGCTTTTACTCATACCGCGCGCTCCTTATCTAATGTTTGTATGTATGAGTGTGTTAGTACAAATTTATTTATTGCCAAGGTTGGCCTGTGGCTGGCACACCGAATTCAATTAGTTTCTTCTATATATGGCAACCAACAAATTCGTAACTTTTCCCAAAAATAAACTTTTCAACAAATTTACGCTCAAAGCTAATGACCTGCCTTCTCTTCTCTATAACTGTTAGACGAACGATGTGGTGGTGGTCTTATGGGTACAAAATCTGGTAGTGGCACTAGCACTGGCGGAGGCGGCACAAATCGTTGGTCTTTGCTTAGTCGTCAAACACCAACCACACCTGGTTATATAAACAACAATAATAACAACAATATGGTGAATATAAAATCGTTAAATTTACCAAAGGATGATATGGGCGTATATCGTCGCAAATCGTCTGGCAGCACAACAAGTCACTCAAGCGGTGGCACCAGCACAAGTATTAGTGGTACACCGGTAGCTGGTTCACAAGTAGCTGATGCGGCTTTACTAATGCCCACGTGTGAGGATTTTGAATCTCATGCAGCTGATGGATCTGTTTTACTTAGGTATGTAAGAGGCTTAAAGCTAACTTGTCATAATTTAATATGCCATAACAACCATTAGCTGAAATTTAACCCTTATCTGTTAGTTAATCTAATTTTGTTTGTTTTTTGTTTTCTTTTCTTTTTTTCCTATTCACTTCTAAACTTGATACCATACCATGGAACGGATCAAAAAGGATACCAGCACCGCATGTTGTGGCTGCCCGTGCTTATCGTTTGGCATCGAAGAAGCGTAGCAACACTAACGACAACCAACAAAACAGACAACAACAACAGCAGCCATATAGTAGTAGCAATATGTCAATAATAGCAGGTATCGCAGGTATGGGTGGTAGCTTTGCTGCTGAGCCCCAACAGCCCACAACGCCTGAAGGTGTCGGTAGTGGTGGTAATGGTAGTGGCATTGTGTGTACTGGTGGAAGTGGAAATAGTGAAGTAGCTGCTGGTAGTGCCGGCAACACAGCGTTAACACGTCGGATTGCCAAATTATTACATCAGTCGAGCGTGACTGCCTCAAAGGTAGGAACGGTGGTGTCACCACATGGTGATGGGCCTACTACCTCAGGCACAAATAAGCTTTTACCAATTACGGCTGCTAATGCTGCGTCGAGGGATGGAAGTGATGCCGATGGCAAGGATGATGCGCCTCGTCGCCTGTCATGGGAGAGGTAAGTGGCAAAGTGACTTTGCGGCAGGAGGTAAGAAATTAGCAACATTTTAGTTGAATTAAGTTTAATTAATATAAGTTTTGTTACTGGGGTCTTAGTACAGATTTAGTTTGGGCAGACTTCAGAAGATCGTCTGCTTAAAAAAATTTTTTGACAGAAATATTTCATAAATGAAATTTATATTCCTCTTATCTTGTCAAGTATTCCTATCGATTCTTTGATCCAAACACTTTACGAGCCCGAATCAGGTAGAAAGAGTGGGAAGAAGAGTGGGAACAGGGTGAGGGAGTTAGACTGTACTGGCCGGTCCGTGAGCAACTCACATAAACTGAATGAGTGCATAGTGTTACCAGAAGTAAGGGAAAGGAAAAGGAAAAGCGAAAGGTAAAAGTAAAGCAAACAGAATGGGAATGAAAGGGGAACGGGGTAAGGGAAAAGAAAAGGAAAAGTTTTTCTCTTTGGAAGGAAAAGGAGTAGGCGAAAAGGAAAGCAAAAGCGAAAAAGAAGGAAAAGGAAACGGAGTAGGCGAGAGAGAAGGTAAACGGAAGGACAAAAAAGAGGAAGATAAGAAAAGTAAAAGGGAAAAATAAAAAGAAAAAGAAAGAAAAAAGAAGAAGACATGAAAAAACAAGAAAAGAAAAGAATGGAAAAGAAAATAAAAGAAAAGAAAAGAAAAGAAAAGAAAAGAAAAGAAAAGAAAAGAAAAGAAAATAAAGGAAAAGAAAAGAAAAGAAAAGAAAAGAGAAGAAAAGAAAAGAAAATAAAAAAATAAATGAAAAGAAAAAAGAAAAGACAACAAAATTATAAGTAGTGGTTATGGAAAAAGGATATGGTAGGCAAGAGTAAAGCGAAAAGAAATTTAGGTTAATGGAAAATGAAAAGGAAACTGAAAGAGAAATGAAAATGGAAAGAAGGTGAAAGAGAAAGGAAAAAGTACAAGTAAAAGGAAAAGAGGGTGGGAAAGGAGAGCAAAGTAGAATTGAAGAAGTAAAGTAAAAGGATGAAACAAAACGGTAAATTAAAGGGAAAGGGAAAAGAGGGGAAAGCAGGACATGAACATGGATTCGCGGCGGGAAAGGGAAGGTGTGGATGATGAAACAACGAGAAACTGACAGAGGGATACGGAGATGGAAATTTCTAAATAAAAACGCAGCCTAATGTAAAGAAGCACAGCGCCTTCAGGAACCAGGGACACGTTTATTAGAGTGGGTCGCGAAAAAGTTGTAAAATAAAAATATGAAGCTTATATTGAGAGTGTTTCCGAAATATTTTTCTAATTTTTGTTGATCCTTCGAAATACAGCAGAATAAAATTTTTTTTTTTTGTTATTGTAACTTGGTTATTTGACATCCGGTTTTTGGAATTTGTACGTCATTATTTTGGTCTTGAAAATCCGCATATTTGCTTTTTATGGAATTTCGAGCCATGAATTCGTTTTCACATTGAAGTATTATTACATATTGAAGTATTATGGGACGTTTAATGTAAATTTTGGTCAATGAGGCTCTAGGTGTCATGGAACACTACATAATACGACTCTTGTTTTCGACTAGGTGCTTCAATTTAATATAATCTGATTGCGTGAGGTTTCATTATTTGTTAATTTGTAGTTTGAATTTTACCCCTTATATCAATACATCTGCTTCAAAACAATATTCACAAAACCGCCAAGAACTACACAATACGTTGCGTAACCATAGATTCAGTAAAGTAATTTTAAAAATAATTTAAAAACAAGTAAGGAAGGCTAAGTTCGGGTGTAACCCAACATTACATACTCAACTGAGAGCTTTGGAGACAAAATAAGGGAAAATCACCATTTAGCAAAATGAACCTAGGGTAACATTGGAATGTGTTTGTATGACATGTGTATCAAATGAAAGGTGTTAATGATTATTTAAAACGTAGTTGGTCTTAGTTCTATAGGTGAACGCCTTTTCGAGATATCGCAATAATGGTGGAGCAGGGGTGACTCTAGAATGCATCTGTACGATATGGGTATCAAATTAAAAGTATTAAAGAGGGTTTTAAAAGGGAATAGCCCTTAGATGTATATATGAAGGCGTTTTCGAGATATCGACCAAAATGTGGACCAGGGTGACCTAGAACATCTTCTGTCGGGTACGGCTAATTTATTTATATATGTCATACTACGAACAGTATTCCTGCCAAGATTCCAAGGGCTTTTGATTTCGCTCTACAGAACTTTTTCATTTTCTTCTACTTAATATGGTAGGTGTCACACACATTTCACAAAGTTTTTTCTAAAGTTATATTTTGCGTCAACAAACGAATCCAATTACCATGTTTCATCCCTTTTTTCATATTTGATTTAGAATTATGGAATTTTTTTCATTTTTCGTAATTTTCGATATCGGAAAAGTGGGCGTGGTCATAGTCGGATTTAGGCCATACTTTTTACCAAGATAAAGTGACTTCAGATAAGTACGTGAACTAAGTTTAGTTAAGATATATCGTTTTTTGCGCAAGTTATCGTGTTAACGGCCGAGCGGAAGGACAGGCGGTCGACTGTGAATAAAAACTGGGCGTGGCTTCAACCGATTTCGCCATTTTTCACAGAAAACAGTTACTGTAATAGAATCTATTTCTCTACAAAATTTCACAAGGATTGGTAAATTTTTGCCACTGCTGTGGCGGAGTTACGCCCATTTTGAAATTTTCTTTTATCTTTGTATTTTGTTGCACCATATCATTACTGGAGTCGAATGTTGACATAATTTACTTTTATACTGTAAACATATTAAATTTTTTGTTAAAATTTGACTTATAAAAAATTTTTTTTAAAGTGGGCGTGTTAGTCATCTGATTTCGCTAATTTTTATTTAGCACACATATAGTAAGGGGAGTAACGTGCCTACCAAATTTCATCGTGATATCTTCAACGACTGCCAAATTACGGCTTGCAAAACTTTTAAATTACCTTCTTTTAAAAGGGGGCGGTGCCACGCCCATTGTCCAAAATTTTTCTAATTTTCTATTTTGCGTCATAATGTCAACGCACCTACCAAGTCTCATCGCTTTATCCGCCTTTGGTAATGAATTATCGCACTTTTTCGATTTTTCGAAATTTTCGATATCGAAAAAGTGGGCGCGGTTGTAGTCCAATTTCGTTCATTGTAAATAGCGATCTGAGATGAGTGCCCAGGAACCTACATACCAAATTTCATTAAGATACCTTAAAATTTACTCAAGTTATCGTGTTTACAGACGGACGGACGGACATGGCTAAATGAATTTCTTTTTTCACCCAGATCATTTTGATATATAGAAGTCTATATCTATCTCGATTAGTTTATGCCGTTACGGATTACCGTTATGCGAACAAAGTTAATATACTCTGTGAGCTCTGCTCAGCTGAGTATAAAAACGTGATATCCACAAAATCCACCAAAGTTGGTGAAAGTGTTGTCATTGTAGGGTACATTACCTGTGCGAGTGAAGTCGAAGGGTGTCGAAATATGTTTTTTTTCTCGCGCTAAACATTTAGACCATCAAACGGCTGCATTGTATGCAATTCTGCACATTCCACCTGTAGACCAGGTGGCGTAGAACACTGCTACGGTATGCAGTGCAGATGCCTAGCATAATCATCTGCGCTTCGAAGGGACTCTAAGAGCTACAATAGAGGTGGATGGTTGGCGCAAGGGTGCACAAATGGCGGACAAAGCGCTACTCGTGTAATCGGTTTGGTTCCAAAGTAGTTCAAGGAGTAGGGTTTTGCGGTATACTGTGCTTGTCCTGAAATAAACAGATCATAACAGAAGCCAGATCACTTTAGCGTTTTTCAAAGTGAAAAGCAGTTGAAACACTGGAATAAAATAGCTCAAACTACAGCCGCGTCAACTTTTATATTGACAGCAAAGCAGCAATTAAGTCAATAACTTCGCAGGAGATATCAGCATAAAATATGTTAGATTCAGTTTATGTGTGGTCCTAACGGACCAGCCAGTTCAGCCTACACTTACCTACTTCTGACACCATTTTATACTTCAATTCGGCACAACCTCAAGTAAAATAAACAAGTAAGGAGGTGTAATTTTAAAGTTATTCCTTAACTTAAACAAGTATCTACAGTACGTGATGTAGCCGAAAACAACAGCATTGTCAAAAGTGGTACTCAGCTGAATATTAGTTGATATTTACGCGCCATATGTACGTATAAGAAAGAGATTCAATCTTCAAGTCCCTGTATCTTGACAACTCGTTGGCTATAAGTCTTGCTGTTTTGCATATAAGCTGAGGGCCAATAATACAACAACTGTACAAAGTTCCATTAAAGCTGGAGATATAAAATGTTTTGGATGGTACACTTCGGATACTTCGGATCATTTAAAAATTTGTTCAGCTTGTTAATCTATTGCTGTTTAGTGAACTTCATTAACAAAACAGCAATGTTTGAGTTTGTTTGTTTTAATGGTGTGTTCAGTTTATACTTATATTTAAGAATTCATGAGCTTAACACCGGCTTATAATAATTGAATTTCAATTATCATGTTTTCTAAGAGAAACTGAAAAGAAAGGAACATTTACTGGCATATTGCGATGGAACCATTTCGAAAACCGCCAACGTAATCATCATCAGGCAATTTTGTAATGTTATCAAAGGTTTCACCGAGATTCGAACAGTGAATCACACGGAGAAACTGCAGCCGCCTTAACCACTAGGCTATCCTGCTGGTATTTGTTTTCATGCTTATTTCAGTTTTTATCATTTATACACTAACAACACAATTGAGACATTTTGTACCTATATTAATTTGTGTGCCATGTAGATTTGTTTTTTCCAGCAGGATAGCCTAGTGGTTAAAGCAACTGCAGTTTCACCGTGTAATTCACGGCTCGAACCTCGGTGAAACTTTTGATAAAAAATCAATGTTTGAATTTATTCAAACTTTTGCAGTGAGAATAAAATCAGGTTTCGCTTGTAATGGCTCTATACATAAGGAATCTTTTAACTTCATACCATAATATTCGCATCTATAATTTCCCTGCAAAAAATCGTGCGGTTAATCCCTAAGGAGAGCGGTCTGCGATTGATCCCTCTCGGAGATAATATGTCCGCCACTACCGATATGGATAAAAAGGGCCTGTCGGATACTTCCCATAGGGGCACAAAGAGGAAGTGTCGAACAGTACAGCAAGTATCTGTCCGACAGTACCAGTAGGGGTACAAAGAGGGCGTGTCGAACAGTACCCAACGGGATACAAAGAGGAAGTGTCGAACAGTACAGAAAGGATTTGTCCGACAGTACCTGTAGGGGTATAAAGAGGACCAGTCCGCCACTACCCGTTCAGTCATAAACAGGTGCAATTGGTCTCTCCATAGGACATGCTCAAACAAAAGGGACCACTCCAACACATATAAAGAGATTGCATACTCCTTAGTGACTCATCCTGGATTCATTCTAGACTAATCGCATTTTTTGCAAGGTTATATTTACTTACCTACATACACAAAGAAGAATAGTGCGAAACATTAGTTTACACAAAATAACTTCTTATTAATAAAAATAATTTTGGTTAGATAATGTAAGCGTTGGAATGCAGCTAAATTCCGTCTGTGGATATGTATGTATGCAAGTGTGCATATAGTTATTTGATTATGTTGCCTTTACAGTAAATTGCTTTGAGCAGGCAATTTAGCTTTCCTACAATGCTGTTCACTGAAGTTTGGAATAATCAGGTTTCGGGCCAATGCATTGCGCATAATGCATAAACACATGTTTTCCCTAAATGGGGAGGGACTGAGAAAAGTTCGGTAACAATCTTGAACGCTCTAGTTAAGAAGCTCTAATATTCAAGAATTAAAATATAAATTTTCGTTGGGAATCTTTACTTGCTAAAACTGTTACTAAGTTCTTTAGTTCTGATTCCTTTTCCTTCCACTACTAGTTTAATATCCGTTAAAGGTGACTAGAGTTTAACCCTGCCGCTTTAGCCGCCTAAGCTGAGCAGGGTATTCATAGCTCAATACCACATGAATGAAATTTTAGTATGCATCACGCATCTTGGATTGTGCTGAGAGCAACAATATGATTGGGTAGTGTAACTCTGTGGCAGAACTTCGGATATGATAGCTCTTATTCTCACTTCTAATCTCCTACGTTTCTTCACGTTAAATGGTGGTCGATTATATGTTTTCAGAGGGCTAAAACATTACCACCACAGCAGCAGGGTGCGTTCTGTTTCATATATGGAAATTCATGTCAGGCCAAAAAATAGCTATCCCGATGTTATTAAACGCCCTAATTTCTGCTATGTTCGTTTCTAAACAATATGTCACCATATTTGATTTCCTTCGTTCTATGTGGCTTCGTTATTCATCAAATTGAGATCAACTACAATACATCCATTTTTATTCGGCTTACGCGAATATCTTAGAAAATTGCTATGTTGATTTTGCTATTTCCCAATCAGAGCGAATTTAGTACTAGGTGTTGTTATCCCAACAGCTGATTGCTTATTCTTGATTATTTTCGATACAACGCCTTGTACAACAATATGTCAGTTAATCGAAATCAATGAATATTTTCTTTTGACTTGACATTCTTCTGCACGGCGAATTGGTTCATTACGTAGGCATTGGACAAAAAAAATGAATTAAATGCGTACAATTACATATGAAACATTTTCAATTTCTTTAAACGGAAAAACGATGTTCTAAAAGGCTATTATAGAATGATCTTGAAATAATGCGGAATTTATTGCAGAATGAGCACGAAATTGCTTTGAGCTTATCCCGAAAACAACGAATTCGATGTGATCCTGAAATATTTGCAATGTGATACTGAAATCAATTTTTAAACCAGATAAAAATAACGGAATTTTCCCCAAATAGTGAAAAATTAATTCCAAAAACAATCTTCAAAAGAACCGGAAGATGTTCGTGAAGTGAAGTTGCAACCCTACACGAAGTTTTTGTGTTTATTCCACGATGAAAACTGCCCTATCTCTTCATACCCATAGGTTAGGTTGGGTAGCGGCTGCTACAACAAGGTAGAAGCGGCTGCCTGAACACTTTTACGTTCCGTTGTGGCACCACATTAACTAACGGCGACACAGATTTTACCGTTAAGTGAGTCGCTACGTTGCAACAATATACTTCCAGATGAGGCAAACATCGTTACCCGAAATTTTCTCTGTGGATTCGTACACATCCTTACAGAGATAATGTCGCCTTGTCTTTGCAACAGTTGGGCAGTTAAGCATGAAGTCATTGGGTGACTCCAACTCAATTAGAAAAAAGTTTTTCTTAGCGGAATGGCCCTTTGGCAGTGATTTTGCAAACACTCCGTGTGTATTTCTGCCATGAAAGGTTTCATTGAAAATGCATTTGCCTTGCCGACGCCGGTCGGAGTCGTCATAAAACATGTAGGTCCCGTTTCGCCAATTTGTAGGAAAAATTAAAAAGGAACACTCTGCAAATTGGTAGAGAAGCTTTATTTAAATCTCCTCGAAGGTAAATTGCGCCAAGTATTTATTTTTATTTTAGTTAACGGGCTATCTCAGCTTTCTTATCTGAGCATTAAAAGCGAAGAGATAAGATCGTAATTTGTCGTTTGCTGATTTTCTTAAAGCAAAAAAGCCTGCATGGAAAGCATTCTACAAATGCGCACAATTATTTAACAACGAAATACCAAAATTAAACACATTTTTAATTAAAATTTGTATTTAATAATAACATTCAAAAAAGAATTTATTTAAATTCATAATTACATAGTCTAAAATTTCAGCAAATTATCGAACTTTTGGTTGTACCCAAATAACTGCTTATATTTCTATACGAGTGATTTTGTTACTGTTAAATTGTCAACGTAGTTTCGATAACATCTGATTTTCTACTTCCTTTATATTAGGTCGGTTGAATGTTTGTCCGCTTTTCATACAAATCTTGCAATCTATTTTTAAGTAACTTCTCGATGAGCTAGAGATTTGAAATTTCAAACTTAATTCAGAGGTCGATGACAGCCGATGACACGATACAAAAAGATTCGCTTTGCATGGGATGAGATATTTCGAAAAATCGTACGAAACGGGGGGAATTTTGGGATTGATTTTTATGTAAGTTCTCATTGAGCTACAACTGTAAAACTTTACAGATAGGATAAGACGCCGAGAAAATTTAAGAAAAGGAGAAAAAAATTTCGTTAGGTGGCGCACGGATCGAAATATTTAGATAAGAATTTGGAAATTTAGTATTTTGAGATCGATTTTAAAGCAACTTCTCATTGAGCTACAAATATGAAACCTCAGAGACAGGTTAAGACACCGTGACAAAGGAACAAAAGAAGAAAAAATTCCTTTAGGTGGCACACGCATCGAAAAAATTAGATAATAATTTAGAAATTTGAAACCAGGTTTTAAGTAACTTCTCGATGAGCTAGAGGCTAAAAATTTAGAGCTTAATTCAGAGGTCGATGACAGCCAATGACATAAGCGTAAGACTTAACAGATAGGCTAAGACACAGAGAAAATGTAAGAAAAGGAGAAAATAAAAATAAAATAAAAAAATCTTAGGCACTTCCTTTATATAAAATGACAAAAATCTGCGAAAGATTTCTCCCATATAAAGATATATATATAAAGACATATTCTTGTTGCACTTTGATTTTAAAATTTTGACATAGAAATTGTAAAAATATTAATGAGAAATAAAAATAGAAAGGTGGAGCGCAATTAATTGACTAATAATATCTCCTTTCCTGCCAAATTTCCAATTCAAGTAATGTGCGCTCCACTTTTATATTCTTATCTCTCATAAATATTTTTGCAATTTCTATGTCAAAATTTAAAAATCAAAGTTTAGCAAGAATATGTCTGTATATAAGGAGACATTTTTCGCTGATTTTTGTCCATTTATATAAAGGAAGTGCTTAAAATTTTTTGATTTTATTTTTATTTTTGTTTGTTTGAATTGCCGCTATAAATAAATTTATGTAAATTACTGATTGCACACTCAAATTATATATTTAAACAATCAGAGTTATTTTAGGATGGAACTAAGAGACTTAAGCCCAATAAATTTAAATGCAAATTAATGATCAAATTATGCAAAATTAATAACATTGGTTATTTATCTTAGACAAATTTTTTAGGCAGTTTGAAATTGCGTTAGAAATTTGTTTTTTCTTGCACAGAATTTCGTTTGAAAAATTTACAATAAAGTTTTTTATGATTTTTAATAATCGGGGATTGCCCATATTAATAATTTGAAAACCGCCGTACCAAGCATAGCTTTAACACATAATTGCATACGAAGTATGCAATGTGTAAAAGATTAAAATATGCATAAAGAAGGCAATTGGGAAAGACTTCACAACAGGCATGACGTAGCTGAATGCGTTTACAACCATTTCAACTATCGTAGGGGTGCGAGTTCGACTCCCACTCCCGGGAGAAAAGGCTTTGAAGAGATTTACAAGGTATAATCGAAACAGCTGTCGCCTTGTCCGTCCTGATGTCACGTTGTTTAAATTTTTCCCAAATTATTAAATAAATTATAAAATTAAAAAAAAAATTGCTTCAAATAAATGTTTTCATACATTTAAAAAAAAAAAAAAAAAAAGCAATATGGGCAATCCCCGATTATTAAAAATCATACAAACAGACAAAATTGGTTAATTCGTTGTAGTTCTATAAATAGAACGAAAACAACAACAAAAACCAAAGTTTCTTTGAAAACCGCCGTACCAAGCATAGCTTTAACACATAATTGCATACGAAGTATGCAATGTGTAAAAGATTAAAATATGCATAAAGAAGGCAATTGGGAAAGACTTCACAACAGGCATGACGTAGCTGAATGCGTTTACAACCATTTCAACTATCGTAGGGGTGCGAGTTCGACTCCCACTCCCGGGAGAAAAGGCTTTGAAGAGATTTACAAGGTATAATCCAGGCATGCTTAACCAACGAAACGATATCATTTCGTTACGATAATCAACGTTAATAAACGAAACGAAGTCATTTCGTTTCGTTTATTAACGTTAAGATCGTCAAATTAACGAAATGATTTCGTTTCGTTTTCTGCCATATCAAAACGAAATCAAATCGTTTATGTTGATTATTAATTTCAAACTATGCTGGCAAAGCTGATTGATGGCGGAGTCATTAAAGGTGAAAGCATTATCCAAGCTGATTGCAACTTTTCTCATGAATTTTGACAGTACGAACATTTCTCAGAGTATTTTTGACATTACCACCAACGAATTACACAAACAAATTACATAGAGTTTGTGTGTGTATGTGCGCTCGTTGTTACCACCTTACGGCTTCACCATGGCTATAGCATTGCCAGCACAATTCAAACATAAAGTATCACGTTTTGTTAACGTTTTTAACCCTAACGAAAGCTTTTCGTTTCGGTTAAAAACGAGATACAATTTATCTTGATAATTTCTTTATCGATAATATTTCGAAGTGTTTCAACGGAAACGGTGGGAATTTTTTGATAAACGATTAGCTTAACGTTAAGGTGCATCCCTGGTATAATCGAAACAGCTGTCGCCTTGTCCGTCCTGATGTCACGTTGTTTAAATTTTTCCCAAATTATTAAATAAATTATAAAATTAAAAAAAAAAATTGCTTCAAATAAATGTTTTCATACATTTAAAAAAAAAAAAGCAATATGGGCAATCCCCGATTATTAAAAATCATACAAACAGACAAAATTGGTTAATTCGTTGTAGTTCTATAAATAGAACGAAAACAACAACAAAAACCAAAGTTTCTTTGAAAACCGCCGTACCAAGCATAGCTTTAACACATAATTGCATACGAAGTATGCAATGTGTAAAAGATTAAAATATGCATAAAGAAGGCAATTGGGAAAGACTTCACAACAGGCATGACGTAGCTGAATGCGTTTACAACCATTTCAACTATCGTAGGGGTGCGAGTTCGACTCCCACTCCCGGGAGAAAAGGCTTTGAAGAGATTTACAAGGTATAATCGAAACAGCTGTCGCCTTGTCCGTCCTGATGTCACGTTGTTTAAATTTTTCCCAAATTATTAAATAAATTATAAAATTAAAAAAAAATTGCTTCAAATAAATGTTTTCATACATTTAAAAAAAAAAAAAAAGCAATATGGGCAATCCCCGATTATTAAAAATCATACAAACAGACAAAATTGGTTAATTCGTTGTAGTTCTATAAATAGAACGAAAACAACAACAAAAACCAAAGTTTCTTTGAAAACCGCCGTACCAAGCATAGCTTTAACACATAATTGCATACGAAGTATGCAATGTGTAAAAGATTAAAATATGCATAAAGAAGGCAATTGGGAAAGACTTCACAACAGGCATGACGTAGCTGAATGCGTTTACAACCATTTCAACTATCGTAGGGGTGCGAGTTCGACTCCCACTCCCGGGAGAAAAGGCTTTGAAGAGATTTACAAGGTATAATCGAAACAGCTGTCGCCTTGTCCGTCCTGATGTCACGTTGTTTAAATTTTTCCCAAATTATTAAATAAATTATAAAATTAAAAAAAAATTGCTTCAAATAAATGTTTTCATACATTTAAAAAAAAAAAAAAGCAATATGGGCAATCCCCGATTATTAAAAATCATACAAACAGACAAAATTGGTTAATTCGTTGTAGTTCTATAAATAGAACGAAAACAACAACAAAAACCAAAGTTTCTTTGAAAACCGCCGTACCAAGCATAGCTTTAACACATAATTGCATACGAAGTATGCAATGTGTAAAAGATTAAAATATGCATAAAGAAGGCAATTGGGAAAGACTTCACAACAGGCATGACGTAGCTGAATGCGTTTACAACCATTTCAACTATCGTAGGGGTGCGAGTTCGACTCCCACTCCCGGGAGAAAAGGCTTTGAAGAGATTTACAAGGTATAATCGAAACAGCTGTCGCCTTGTCCGTCCTGATGTCACGTTGTTTAAATTTTTCCCAAATTATTAAATAAATTATAAAATTAAAAAAAAAAAAATTGCTTCAAATAAATGTTTTCATACATTTAAAAAAAAAAAAAAAAAAGCAATATGGGCAATCCCCGATTATTAAAAATCATACAAACAGACAAAATTGGTTAATTCGTTGTAGTTCTATAAATAGAACGAAAACAACAACAAAAACCAAAGTTTCTTTGAAAACCGCCGTACCAAGCATAGCTTTAACACATAATTGCATACGAAGTATGCAATGTGTAAAAGATTAAAATATGCATAAAGAAGGCAATTGGGAAAGACTTCACAACAGGCATGACGTAGCTGAATGCGTTTACAACCATTTCAACTATCGTAGGGGTGCGAGTTCGACTCCCACTCCCGGGAGAAAAGGCTTTGAAGAGATTTACAAGGTATAATCGAAACAGCTGTCGCCTTGTCCGTCCTGATGTCACGTTGTTTAAATTTTTCCCAAATTATTAAATAAATTATAAAGTTTTTTATTTAATTATTTATATAGGCAGATATCGCTCAATTCTGGCATGTGTGATTTTAGCTATTGGGGTAATGTTCGGCTAGGCTTGCGTTAAGTAGAGAGTTTATGAGTTAATAATACTGTTCTTTATGACTGTATATCATTTGACATCTGACAATAACGACTCTAAACTAGGGGCCGTTTTTTTCAACTTACCCTTAAGTTTTATCTGTCATAATATAAAAACATTTTTCGTGAGTAAAATTTGAAAGTACGTAACTTTTGAATTCGAATGTAGTTAGTGCCCAAAGGAGCGGAAATAGACCCACCCAATATGTTTATCGAAATGATCAGGATTATGAGCTGAGTTGAGTTAGCCATTTTCGCCTGTCTGTTTAAACGCAAACCGGTCCCTCAATTTTTGAGTTATTTTGATGCAAATTGGTGCTCGGATATATTCTGATGTCCGATTAGACATTTTTGGGAAACGACCGGTTCGAACCACTATAGCTTACGCATAAATATCTCGCATACAACCGAGTTTTTCCGGATAAGATGGTTTTTTTTTTGTGTCATATTTTCTTCATTTTCGCTGCCAGAAATTTTAAACTCCACCAGATGCTTACGTATGTATATGCCATACACTGCTGTCCTAATAGATTGTCAAGATTGGTCGTATATATAATATATATCCCAAACAACCGATTGATAAAAAAAAACGGTTTTTGTAATTTATGTCCGATGCTTACGTTTGTGTTTAAAAGGTTTACATGAGAAAACGAACCTAAAAAAAATTTACTATTTTTACTAGATATAACCCCGGCACGTCTTTGCCATTATCATCATAATTAATTGGCGCTTAACTGCCTAAGCGATTTTGAACGCTTGTAAGTAATATTCGTAATATCTATACTTGTTTCGCGATAACTGACGCCAATTGGTATCACCAAGGGTGGTCGAATCTTCCTCCAACCGCCGCTCCAATTCGGTGGAGGTCTCCCAATTCCTCTGCATCCAAACCGCGGTGTCGACTGAAAAACTCTCTTGGCTGGATCGTTTTCGTACATACGCATAACATGACCCAGCCAGCGAAGCCTTTGGATTTTTATTCGCTGCACTATCGTCATATCCGCGTAAAGCTCATACAATCATACCATTGATACTCGCCGTTGGCGTCACCGACTGAACCATCAATCTTCCGGAGAACTTTTCTCTGGAACACTCCAAGAGCCATTTCATCTTCTTTCGACAGAGTCGATGATTCCGACTCATACATCAGGAGCAACTTGTAAAGAGTGATTTTTGTTCGACGAGAGAGAAATTTACAATTCGAAATTGTGAATCTAAACCATTCTCGAACCCCTTGAACATACTCGAAAAATTTATCAAAATCGTCTCATTCATTTAGGATGAGTTCAGTGTCTACACACGCACATAAGATATAAATACAGCAGCGAACGAAAAAATAGATGTGGTTATTTTTCTAATTACGCTAATTTTATTCTCCTTTTCCATTTTCGATAATTTAAGATAAAATTTCTATGAATTTCGTTGCTAAAACCCAGCTTAACAATCTCAAAAATGTTATTTGAAAAAATTTAAAAATTCGAGACAACTATACAAAAATTCAGAATAATTAATTTAAATTTCTGAAAATTTGTTGAGTATGCAATCCTGTAGCCCGAATAATTTTAGTCTTACAAAGGGTGTTTAACACATATAACAAAAATATTTCACACTTTTTACGGATGAAATTCTAAAACAGTTTTGGAAGATCAATTTAAGTCTATTTGGCTGCATAGCCAAAAAATTTTAAAGATCTTCAAACGGAAACTTCGAAATTTTCGTAAAGTTTTCTCTAATTTTATATTTTTTTAAAGCTACTTTAAGATTGGCTTACATAGTTTCAGTTGTAAAATTCGTAGAAATTTTCTCTTAAAATATTTAAAAAATAAAATAAAGAGGAATTTAATTCACGTAATTTGTTTACGATTTCCGCTGCCATTTTTCTGTTCGCTGCTGTATATGTGTTAACCTGACCTAGCAGCTTGCCTCAAAGTAGAATATACATAAAACAAAATTCAAAACTAAAGAAAGGAAAAGTACATTGCTTGTGTGATGTGTGAGTCAAAAAAAATTGGAGTAGATGTTACTAAAGTTCAAAAAACATAATTTGCTTAATTTTATGTAATGTAGCAACCGTTTTTTCGTACGCTTTTTATTTATAGAAAAAACAAAATGAGCACGAACGCGCTGAAAGAATGGCACCCGCCTTAGTGTCGAACAACGAATTTATGTATTTTTAGCACAACATTTTTTAACGTTCACAACAAAGTTAGAAAGGCAACAAAATGCCGAACAAATCGTAAATGCGAAAAACTTTTTCCATCTTAAAGTACAAAAAGTTTTGGCAAATTGCTGCTGCTTTACTATACACGAACTCCACACGCAATACACGAAATCTTAAAATTATTATTTTATCGCAACAGCAAAAAAAAACCTCGGAATTAAGTGGCAACATCCTGCGAAGGCTATACATTCAGTTATGGAGTTCATTTCTTAGTTAAAAATAGCAAACTTAATGATAAAGATGAAAATTAAATTAGAGAATTTCGAAGTTCGCTTGAGCAGCTGTTACCCATCACCCAATGAACATTTTTGTTCAGTCGCAATTTGGAATGCATTTGAGAACTAAAGGCGGTGACACAATGACATTTTTCATATAGATGCGTTTAACACAAGCTTATGCATTCCAATAACATCGCCACAATCAACCAAGATGTTGCGTTTGTAAATATGAAGGAACTTCAGACTTGGCAAATGTCAAATTCTTCTTCTTATGATTTGCTTGGAACAAAATTTGGGAGATGGCTACTTTTCAATATCAGATGGCGCCAATGTCGCTCATTCTACCGTTCTCCATAAAAATACATGCAATCTACTCATAATGCATAAGTATGTGTTAAACTCATTTATATGAAAAACTGCGTATGTGTCGCAGCTATAACCTTGTTTTCACGTCTCAAACGTTTATTCGCAAATGTATATCAAGTAAGAATGGAAAGCATTCTCAGACTAAAGGGCTCATTTTTCATATGGAACTGCACTTACTTCTCAGATTATGAAGTTTAATTTTCTCAAACACGACCGGAAAGAAATGCAATCGAAATAAGAGCGCACTTTATCAGTGCTTCCTATATATGTATCAGAAAAATTTAAAATTAGCGTTTGAGAACAGGGCTAAATTAAATAAGTAAGGAAGTCTAAGTTCGGGTGAAATCGAACATTACATAGCCAGCTGTACACCTGAAATGTTGTTGTTGTTGTTTGTTTTGTGTGCTTAATAGTGTTACAAGGCTGCGCAATATCACACATACATATGGTTCTACCACCGTGGTGTGATGGTAGCGTGCTCCGCCTACCACACCGTATGCCCTGGGTTCGCACACCGGGCAAAGCAACATCAAAATTTTAGAAATAAGGTTTTTCTATTAGAAGACAATTTTTCTAAGCGGGGTCGCCCCTCGGCAGTGTTTGGCAAGCGCTGCGAGTGTATTTCTGCCATGAAAGCTTTCAGTGAAAACTCATCTGCCTTGCAGATGCCGTTCGGAGTCGACATAAAACATGTATAATTTAAGGCACGATAACCTCCGAAGAGATCTAAGGCCGAGCTTCTCTTCCAATTTGCGTCGTGCTCCTCTTGATTTTCCCTATAAATTGGCCGGACGGGACCTACAAGTTTTATGCCGACTCCGAACGGCATCTGCAAGGCAGATGAGTTTTCACTGAGAGCTTTTCATGGCAGAAATACACCCGGAGCACTTGTCAAACACTGCCAAACACTCAATATTTACTGAAGTCATCGTATTAACGGACAGACAGACGGACGGACGGACGGACATGGCTCAATCAAATTTTTTTTCGATACTGATGATTTTTATATATGGAAGTCTATATCTATCTCGATTCCTTTATACCTGTACAACCAACCGTTATCCAATCAAAGTTAATATACTCTGTGTGCAAAGCACTCTGGGTATAAAAAGATAACTGACCGTTCTGCGAGTGTGCGGTTAAGTTACATTGAAATTTCCCTTTTTATCTAGCCGTTGAGAAGTTTTGTTGCGATGTTTATTGAGAAATGGTTTGATTCAGCACATATTGTGCATTCCTCATTTTTGAAGGAGTGCTCTTCTCCTATCATTGACATTTTGTTTTCGTATTGTGACGAATACTAGCAATACAAAGGGGTACTATATAAGCCGATACTAAGTAGTGACTCGTATGCACATCAACAAATCCATCATTATGTCTACCCATATGTCCATACGACAAGCGGAGAAGAGACGCACAAACACATGCATATATCTTATCTGAGGTGCTCACAAAAGAAGGCAATAATTTATGCAAGTATCAATCACATATACACGCGCATATGAGAAGCTATAAACGTAGTTATAGCTGGTAATTTTAGAGCTGATAACTAACTAGTAAATTCTAGAAAGAAAGCCTAGAAATATGCAACGAGGAAACTAGACAGTATAAAAGGCAGCAACAGTAGAGGCACGACAATCAGTTTGATTTAAGACGCTATCTGGCGAGCAAAATAGAAGTGTTATTGTGAAGTACTTTAATAAAGGTCATTTTGCATTATTGAACAGTGGAGTTATTTATTCAACAGTTTAGTGATTCGAACGTTAGCAGAAGGTTGCAAATAAGAGGAACTGCAGTAAATTCGTTACAGTATTTATAGGATTTTAGGAGGAAATGGGAACAACATCTAAAGATATATGCTCTGCGTGGTATCAAGACGAAAAAGTCAATAATATTTGAGATGTTATTTTTTCTTAAAATTGTGTAAAAGCGGGCAAGCAAATATTGTCGAATGCAAGAAAGCACTTCAGTCGCCTTTTTTTCGGTATAGTCATATTTCGGCAAAGTGTATTAAATTTTCAATTCCACCTACCTATAGCTGAAGGCAGTAAAAAATTGCAAAGGAGGCAAAGTCCTTCTCTGCTTGATTTTTCCAAGGGAATTAAGAGGCATCTGCCTATGCTGATAGCGAACGATGGAGTGATTGTTTCATCATGGGGGTTTGTTACATCGGGCTACTCATATCCTTCCCCCTAATGACCCTAGCAATAAGAAGGAAGTTTTTCCTCCATAAACTATATTTATCAGGCAACAGCTCTCATCGCTTTTTGGCCTCATTTTTTTTCTTTAAAAGGAACCTCTCTTTCCTCTTCGAATTACGAAAGGTCCCACGTGCTCTCGCCCCTGAGGAAAGTAGTAGTATGCCATGATTGATAAATGTGATTACAATCCTCCATCTCCTCATTTTATAGATTATTTTTCTGAGGGAGCTATCTGCTAGAGTATAGTGAAGAAAATGTCAAGTGTGTGTCAGGAGATTCCTTCTAAAGAAGTGTGAAGCTATTTCACTGCCAATTTAGAACTATCAACAATTTTATATTACCAGACCGGGGTGCAATTAAAGGGTATTAAAACTTTACTAATCTCTGACACAATCTAATCGACGGATATCTTGACTTCCAGGTACAGTATATAGAGCGCCGTATGTGCGTGAATGTGATTAGGGGGCGCCTAGACACTGAACTATTGAATGGAAAACAGATGCTGGGCTTTACTTGAAGAACTTGCAGGTCAGCCAACTTTACTGTATTGATGGCTCATAAAGTGCCTCCCCGACAGAGCTCTATACCATAGATAGGCCACGAACGGCTTCGCAACAGATATAAATGAGGCGAAAAACTGCGCATAATCGCCACTGAGCGATCTCGTAAGGAAAATCGAAGAATAAATTGCTAAGGCAAGGAATATTCTGGGGAAGATTTCGAGATCTCAACGTCCTCTATGATTTAATGAATAGAAACAGCTCCCTTTTGAAATAAGACAAATTTGCGGTGAGAGTACTTTCCGGCATCAAGGGCCAATGTTGATGTTGTTGTTGTAGTGAAAAGGACATTCCCCGAAGGCCCTGGGGAGTGTTATCGATGTTGAAGGTCCTTTGCTGGATGCAGATCCGGTACGTTCCGGTAACAAGCACCATTAAAGTATTGTCCCCACCATCTCGGGTACGATTTGGTATGACCACATGAAACCTTCAAAGCCACCCCGCCCTCCCAGCCCCTATATATAGCGCCGGAAATCACTTGAAAGGGTTGCGCTACACAACCCTTGAATCAATTTGGTATTTTAGTCGCCTCTTACGATAGGCATACCTTACTTACTTACTTAATTGGCGCTTAACCGTCTAAACGCTTATGGTCGTCCAACAAGGCGTGCCAGTCGCTCATTCGCTCCACCAACCGGCGCCAATTTGTCACACCAAGGGAGTTTAAGTCGTTTTCCACCTGGTCCTCCCAACGGAGTGGGGGCCGCCCTCTACATCTGCTTCCATAGGCGGGTTCCGATAGAAACCCTTTCTTGGCCGCAGCCGCTGCGTTTTAATTCGCTGGACTATGTTGATGTCTGCGTATAGCTCGTACAGCTCATCATTAAATCTTCTTCGGTACTCGCTATCGCCAACGCGTAGAGGTCCATAAATCTTTCGAAGAACTTTTCTCTCGAACACTCCCAAAGACTCTTCATCTGCTGTTGTCATTGTCCATGCTTCTGCCCCATATATCAGGACGGGTACGATAAGTGACTTGTAGAGTATGATTTTCGTTCGCCGAGAGAGCTCTTTACTTTTCAATTGCCTACCTGGTCCAAAGTAGCATTTATTGGCATGATTGTTTCGTCGCTGGGTTTCAGTGCTGATGCTGTTGCTAGTGTTGATGATGGTTCTCAAATAAACGAAGTCTTTTACTATTTCGAAATTATGGCTGCCAACAGCAGCGTGGTTGCCAAGGCGCATATGCGCTGACTCTTTGCTCGATGACAGCAGGTACTTCGTTTTGTCCTCATTCACCATCAAACCCATCTTTACCGCTTCTTTTTCCAGTTTGGAGTAAGCAGAACTAACAGCGCGGGTGTTTAGGCCGATGATATCAATGTCATCAGCATATGCCAGTAATTGCACGCTTTTATAGTATATTGTTTCAGTGCGGTTAAGTTCTGCAGCTAGTATAATTTTCTCCAGCATCAAATTAAAGAAATTGCAGGATAGGGGGTCACCCTGTCTGAAACCTCGTTTAGTTTCGAACGGCTCGGAGAGGTCCTTCCCAATTCTGACTGAGCTGATGGTGTTGTTCAACGTCATTTTGCACAGCCATATAAGTTTCACGGGGAAACCAAATTCAGACATAACGGCATAGGGGCAGCTACTTTTCGTGCTGTCGAAGGCGGCTTTAAAGTCGACGAAGAGGTGATGTATGTCGATTCTCTTTTCACGGGTTTTTTGCAAGATTTGACGCATTGTGAAAATCTGGCGAAGGTAGATTTACCAGGTCTGAAGCCGCACAGATAAGGTCCAATCAGCCGGTTCACGGTGGGCGTCAATCTATCGCACAATACACTTGAAAGAACTTTACATGCGATATTAAGAAGGCCGATTCCATGATAGTTGGTGCATTTTGCAGTATCCCCCTTCTTGTGGCATGCACTCGACCGCCCATATTTTGCTAAGAAGCTGCTGCATTCGCCTTACCAACTCCTCGCCGCCGTACTTGAATAGCTCCGCAGGCAATCCATCAGCGCCCACGGCATTGTTGTTTTTCAATCTGATTATTGCTATTTTAACTTCGTCATAATCGGGCGGGGGGACATATATTCCATCATCATCGATTGCGGGATCGGGTTCTTCATCTCTGCGCGGTGAATTGCTGCCTCCATTTAGGAGAGCAGAGAAGTGTTCCCTCCATAATCTAAGCACTCTCTGGAGATCAGGTACAAGGTCACCGTTTTCGTTCCTGCAGGAGTTTGCCCCGGTCTTAAAACCTTCCGTCTGTCGCCTTATTTTTTGGTAAAATTTTCGGGCGCTATTCCTGGTGGCTAGCAGCTCAAGCTCCTCGCACTCACGCCTTTCTGCTTCTGCTTTTTTCTTCCTGAAAAGGCGTCTCGCTTCCTTTTTCAACTCACGATAGCACTCCTCTTGTCGCGCTCGCATTCAACGTAGCCCTGTAGGCAGCGTGCTTTCTTTCGGTTGCAACGCGGCATTCTTCATCGTACCAGTTGTTTTTTCGTGGCCGCCGGTAACCAAATTTTTCCTCGGCGGCAGTACGAAGTGTTTTGGAGATATGCTTCCACTGCTCCTGTATTCCTTCAGGATGAGTTGTGCTCTCAGAGAGCAGGTGTGAGAGTCGAGTTGCGAAATCATTGGCAGTCTGTTGTGATTGAAGCTATTCGACGTCTAGCTTTCCTTGTGTGTAGGCATACCTGCCGCGGGTATATTCTAAGCTCCCTAACTCGCTGGGAGTAAGGGCCAATTCTTCGACGATGGCGTTTTCTAGCTAGCATATTTTGCATAATCTGCCAGGACTGGGAGGAAGAGGAATCAATTCATCACATTTTCTACCGATGTCCAAGCCTATAGACAAGACGACTGAATTTACTCCGCTTACGCTTTTTCGACAGCTTTTCAGAGGTAAGGGAGGTGGATCCTTCGCTCTTAGTTAAGTTCATATGGGAAAGTAAGTAGTTTTGAAGAGGTTAATAAGGAAATTTCTGGTTTTGTGTATGGGCCCCTATGTCCAGTATTCACTGAGGACATTTAAGCTCTACAAAAATGCCGCCTAGTGGAAGTGTAGTAAATATCGACTTACATCCTTTCAACCTAACCTAACCTTAACCGTGTTGGCGTGACTTCCTAGATGTTCCATCCCTTTTGTCAGCTTATAGCGAAATTGCGAAAATCCTGGATTGTGAATTCCCGTGGATACAACTACATTATAGCGCTTATCGCCTAAGCGATTTTAGCAGTTTCGTAACAAGTCACGCCGGGTACCTCTGTTTGGCGATAACTGGCACCGCTTGGGAGTATAAAACGAGCTCTTGTTTTCCACCGCTTGCCTTTTCCGAGTCAGCGAAGGTCTCTTCTTGCTCTACTTCCTGTGTCGTTTGAAATACTTTCTGAATTGAAGCTTTTTCTTCTATTCGCATATCGTTACCTATCCAGCGAAATTTCGCCATACAACTAAACTACGGCAAATTTATAAATAATAATGAATAGCATTTCTTGAACAAAGGATTTTTGCTTATATTTACTCCATGAACGATCATTGTGAGATATTTTAGATTCTAGTTAAGCTATCCTCTGCCATAACAGTCCTCTAACATATAAAATTTACTTCAACTTATGTATATATCCATTCTCAGTCGTCTTGAAGGAAACTAAATTTCCTGCCAACAAAGTTTCGTTTTTATATAACCCAACAAAACCCCTCTAAAAGAATTAAATTGTCTTCAGATTCACCAACAAATCCTTCCATGCTCTAACTCAAATATCCCACAATCTAATATTGCACACAGAAAAGAATTTTTCGAATAAATTCAATATTTGTTTCTATCTAAAACTTACCAAGTGTTTTCGTAAACCTTTATTATAAGCTCAAAGAGCATATGTGCGAATGAGTGTTTATGATTGCGAGTACAAAACGTACGTGCTTGAAAATACCACAACCAAAACAGAGGAGATCCACCACGCACCGCAAACACCACCATACGCCCAGTCACACACTTCACAACACTGAAACGAATATTTTTATCATACAAACGAGATAGACTAAGTAAGCAAAATATATAATTTTTCCAACGCTACTTAATTTTCATGCATTATTCATAAAAAGAAGCCAACGAACGTGCGAACGAACGAAAGGACGAGCGAACGTGCGGGTTCAGTGAAGCAAGTAAGAGCTCTTATGGTAGCAAAACACACTTAACTGTTAGCTGCACGTCTCGGCTAGAAACGGGGGGCTAAAAATTGACTCACGAAGGACAGTGATATGTATGAGTGCGAAAGAGGTTAAGAGTCTTACATTTTAGCTGATTCATTTGACGCTATTTCGCAAGCGACTGAAAACGCGCAACATATTGTGGGTAACAACATACAATAGCGAACAGGAATTTTTTTCAATTTTCGTTTATTATTATCTTCCCTTTTTTTACTTTTGATATTTTAAGAAAAAACTTCTACGAATTTTATAATTGAAACTATGTCTGCAAAGCAGAGCTGGGTAGTAATGATTACTTTAGGTATTCAATTACCGTCAATTCACCATTACATCTACTTCAGGAACGTAAAAAATTCCTTTCCTCCAGAGATTGATTACATTTTAATTACTCAAAAAAGGATACCAAAACTAATTTCGTTTTTTTTGGGCTCGTGTAAAAAAAATTTTTTGTTTGTAATTGAAAAAATTAATAATTTCCTCAAATGTAATTTCTGGCCCAGTACTTTCGAAAGAATTGGAAATGTAATTGGAGATTTTCCAATTACATTACAAGGAAAGCCAAAAGTAATTAAGAATTTCCCATTCCCCATAGTAATTGCAAAAGTAATTGTAATTGAATTCGTGTAAAAAATATTTTTGCGATTCAAGCGATGACTTTATGAGGACATAGTAACTCATTGGACCATAAGAAAATTTTTGTAAAACAGAAGCACTATTTTCTATGACTGGCAATTCATGTACCTCGCCATATATGAGGACGGGTATGGTAAGATTGTATCATAGTGCTTTGGATTTGCTGTTGAGTGGCCGGCCAATTGCTTTGACGTTTCTTTATATTTTCCCCAAGTGCTGCTGACAAGCGACTTGAGTATTTTGTTGTGGCTTTATACTTTAGAAACAAATTCAATGGCATACGGCTCGAAGCTGAGAGTGTCACCGAATGTTACCCCTAAGATCTATGGATAACTAACAGTCGGTAGCGCAACACCATCGACGTAAAGGTCCAATATTTCACGTCGCAAAACAGAGTGGCCGTGAATTTGGTCGGCTAGGTTCAGATAATTTGCAGTCCATCTTTTTATACAGAACGGAAGGAGTGAACCTTCCATATCTTGGAGTAGAGTACCGTGGTTGACTGTGTCAAAAGCTTTTGACAGCGCTGGTAGTGCTATGCATTTTGCGGAAATCATGCTGATGTGTGGCTAGGCGAAGATTATAAGTAAACTGACGGAGCAGGAAGGATTCCAATGTCTTCGCTACTGGCGAAAGGAGTGATACCGGTCGTTATGACTCACCTTCGTTAGTCGGCTTCCCAGGCTTGAAATTGTTCGTCAGGTATCTTACTTCCCCAGCGCTAAGGTGTTTTAGCATAGGCATGACCCAGGTACAAGGACAAACCTCGAACTGTGAAGAGGTGGAAATGCAAATATCCCGACATAAAAGCAATGAGACACAGGAGAACATCTGACCACTACACTTTTCAAAGAAGGAGACGAAGCGAAGCATACTTTTGACGTAAACTTTTAAACATAAAGAAGCTTTTGGTATTGACAAATGTATGTAGTTACACCTGCTGCCGTTTTACCTTAATTACACTTCACTTCAAACGCTTCTGAGGTTTTATACGGACGACCCTTTGTCATTGTCTGCTCTAATATTATCTATTACAATGTGGTTCAGAACAGGCAACAATGGATGGATCAAAAGATCAAGAATACGATAAAAAAGTTTTCCGGAACATTAATGGTGTTTACGTTATGCCAGCTGAATGTATCAAAGAAAATTAAAAAGTATGCTGTTTTCCTGTAACCACCACCCTTAGATTGCGGAGGAAGGAAAGAAGATGCCCTTACTTAGCTGGGAAATTTAAGAGGATAATGATTTGATATCCTTTGGTGTTTCCAAATGCCTTCAGTTCCCACTCACAAGAAAAATCTGATGAAATAAGGAAAAGTGTGGATCGAAAAATCACCCAAATCAAAAGGAGTAAGTTCTTTTATACAAATTAGCTTGTAATTTTCAATTACTTTGAAGAATGGAATGGGAAATTCGAAAGTACTTTTTCCATTGCTTGTAATATAATTGAAAGAAATTTCGATTACATTTCCCATTCTTTTCGAAAGTACTGAGAAAAAATTACAATTGTGCAAATTAAAAACAACAATCTTTTTGTAATTGAGCCTAAAAAAAAAAACCGAAATTACGTTTGATATTTTTTTTGGGAATTGAAACCCTTTACTTTGCAGAACAGGAATTGAT
The DNA here is from genome assembly GCF_040869045.1 of Eurosta solidaginis. NCBI lineage: Eukaryota > Metazoa > Arthropoda > Insecta > Diptera > Tephritidae > Eurosta > Eurosta solidaginis. Next base: position 276,765,331 of record NC_090319.1, on the reverse strand, counting down.
TACTTTTTCCAATTACTGAGGAATTTAATGGGTAATGTAATGGAATTGAATATACCCAGCTCTGATGCAACGCAGTCATAAAAACCTTTGAAAATTTCAAAAATCTTAGAAAAATGTCGATCTCTTTTTTAGGTTTTGGAGTACACAAGATTCGTATTGGATTTGGACAATTTTTACCAAAAGTGTTTTTTATATTTTCATGTACATATATAACAAGTAAGGAAGGCTAAGTTCGGGTGTAACCGAACATTACATACTCAGCCGAGAGCTATGGAGACAAAATAAGGGAAAATCAGCATGTAGGTAAATGAACCTAGAGGGTAACCCTGGAATGTGTTTGTCTGACATGGGTATTAAATGGTAGGTATTAAAGAGTATTTTAAGAGGGAGTGGGCCATAGTTCTATAGGTGGACGCCATTTAAGGATATCGCCATAAAGGTGGACCAGGGGTGACTCTAGAATTTGTTTGTACGATATGGGTATCAAATGAAGGGTGATAGTGAGTATTTTAAAAGGGAGTGGGCCTTAGTTCTATAGGTGGACGACTTTTCGAGATGTCGCCATAAAGGTGGACCAGGGGTCACTCTAGAATTTGTTTGTACGATATGGGTATCAAATGAAGGGTAATAGTGAGTATTTTAAAAGGGAGTGGGCCTTAGTTCTGTAGGTGGACGACTTTTCGAGATGTCGCCATAAAGGTGGACCAGGGGTCACTCTAGAATTTGTTTGTACGATATGGGTATCAAGTGAAGGGTGATAGTGAGTATTTTAAAAGGGAGTGGGCCTTAGTTCTATAGGTGGACGACTTTTCGAGATGTCGTCATAAAGGTGGACCGGGGGTCACTCTAGAATTTGTTTGTACGATATGGGTATCAAATGAAGGGTGATAGTGAGAATTTTAAAAGGGAGTGGGCCTTAGTTCTATAGGTGGACGCCTTTTCGAGATATCGCCATAAAGGTGGACCAGGGGTGACTCTATAATGCGTTTGTACGATATGGGTATCAAATGAAGGGTGATAGTGAGTATTTTAAAAGGGAGTGGGCCTTAGTTCTATAGGTGGACGACTTTTCGAGATATCGCCATAAAGGTGGACCAGGGGTGACTATAATGCGTTTGTACGATATGGGTATCAAGTGAAGGGTGATAGTGAGTATTTTAAAAGGGAGTGGGCCTTAGTTCTATAGGTGGACGACTTTTCGAGATATCGCCATAAAGGTGGACCAGGGGTGACTCTATAATGCGTTTGTACGATATGGGTATCAAATGAAGGGTGATAGTGAGTATTTTAAAAGGGAGTGGGCCTTAGTTCTTTTGGTGGAAGCCTTTTCGAGATATCGCCATAAAGGTGGGCCAGGGGTGACTCTAGAATTTGTTTGTACGATATGGGTATCAAATGAAAGGTGCTAATGAGTATTTTAAAAGGGAGTGGGCCTTAGTTCTTTTGGTGGAGGCCTTTTCGAGATATCGCCATAAAGGTGGACCAGGGGTGACTCTATAATGCGTTTGTACTATATGGGTATAAAACTAAAGGTATTAATGAGGGTTTTAAAAGGGAGTGGTGGTAGTTGTATATGTGAAGGCGTTTTCGAGATATTGACCAAAATATGGACCAGGGTGACTCATCATCTGTCGGGTACCGCTAATTTATTTATATATATAATACCACGAACAGTATTCCTGCCAAGATTCCAAGGGCTGTTGATTTCGCCTTGTAGAACTTTTTCATTTTCTTCTACTTAATATGGTAGGTGTCACACTCATTTTACAAAGTTTTTTTCTAAAGTTATATTTTGCGTCAATAAACCAATCAAATTACCATGTTTCATCCCTTTTCTCGTATTTGGTATAGAATTATGTAATTTTTCGTAATTTTTGATATCGAAAAAGTGGGCGTGATCATAGTCGGATTTCGGCCATTTTTCGTACCAATACAAAGTGACTTCAGATAAGTACGTTACTTAGTTTAGTAAAGATATATCGATTTTTGCTCAACTTATCGTGTTAGCGGCCGAGCGGAAGGACAGGCGGTCTACTGTGTATAAAAACTGGGCGTGGCTTCAACAGATGTCACCCTTTTTCACAGAAAACGGTTATCGTCCTAGAGTCTAAGTCCCTACCGAATTTCACAAGGATTGGTAAATTTTTGTTCGACTTATGGCATTAAAAGTAGGATACTACATATTAAATGAAAAAGGGCGAAGCCGCGCCCATTTTGAAATTTTCTTTTATTTTTGTATTTTGTTGCGCCATGTCATTAATGCAGTTGAATGTTGATATATATATATACTGTAAAGATATTAAATTTTTTGTTAAAATTCGACTTAAAAAAAATTTTTTTTTTTAAGTGGGCGTGGTCGTTCTCGATTTTGCTAATTTTTATTAGGCATACATATAGTAATAGGAGTAACGTTCCTGCCAAATTTCATCATGATACTTTCAACGGCTGTCAAATTACAGTTTGCAAAACTTCTAAATTACCTTCTTTTTAAAGTAGGCCGTGCCACGCCCATTGTCCACAATTTTACAAATTTTCTCTTCTGCGTCATAAGATCAACTCACCTAACAAGTTCCATCGCTTTATCCGTATTTGGTGATGAATTATCGCACTTTTTCGGTTTTTAGAAACTTTCGATATCGAACAAGTGGGTGTGGTTATAGTCCGATATCGTTTAAATAGCGATCTGAGATGAATGCTCAGGAACCTACATACCAAATTTCATCAAGATACCTCAAAATTTACTCAAGTTATCGTCCTAACGGACGGCCGGACGGACGGACGGACATAGCTCAATCAAATTTTTTTTCGATCCTGATGATTTCGATATATGGAAGTCTACATCTATCTCGATTCCTTTATACCTGTACAACCAACCGTTATCCAATCAAAGTAAATATACTCTGTGAGCTCTGCTCAACCGAGTATAAAAACAATCTTTTCACACCCTGTATGGAGGAAAATCTCAAAGATAGTACAAAAAAAATTGTCATAAATCAATGTGAATTTCGAGATACATACCTATTACTTGTACTTGCACTTTGTGGACTAAAATTCATTGGGCTATAAAAGTGCATACTCAAAAGAACTTAGAGAACTCGAAATGAAAAGTTCAAAATTTTTGTAATATATTCTCGACCTTCTTCGAATTTCCAAGATTTTTCGAAACCGTCTTTGAAGTTGATTTGCATAGTTTCAATTACCGAGTTCATGGTGGTCATTGTGGTGTAGCGGTAGCGTGCTCCGCCTACCACACCGAGGGTCCTGTGATGAATTTTCAATTAGAAAAAGTTTTTTTAATGAGGGTCGCCCCTCGCAAGTGATTTGGCAAACACTTTCAAAAAGCTTCTCAGTGAAAATTCATCATGTCATTCGAAATCGGCATAAAACATATAGGTCCCGTCCCGGAAATTTGTACGAAAAATTAAAAGAAGCGCAACACAAATTGGAAGAGAAGCTTGTCCTAAATATCTTCAGAGGTAAATCGCGCCAAGATATCGAAAATAAATTCATTGGCGAAATTTGATAAATAAAATGTCACTGCTATTTTTTGTTCGCTGCTTTATGCATGTTTGTATCGATTAAAAAGAAAACACTTATCAACACCAACAAAGATGTTGCAATCTGCGTTGTGACTAAGTGTTTTCAAAATCGTCTCGAAAACCAAATATGTAGACGTCATTGCCATTGCGAAACTTTATAAAGGACATAATTCGAACTAAATGTGTATATACATATGTCTGAATTTAAGAGCTCTAACCGCTGTGAAATGTAGTTGTGGTAATGCCATAACACAACATTCATCTTGGACCGCAAGGCACAATCCTCCCTCAAGGTTTATGAGAGTGCTACAGAGTTAGGCAGTTCCTTGCCGGATATGAATCCTGTACTAGCAACTTCTGATACCAGCCCTTGTCTAGTGGGACCGATTTGTGATGCGAAGCTTTGTTTTTGTCTAATGTCAATGAATCTCTTGCTGACCTCCACAAAGTGTGTGCCCAATTGCTTTGTAAGTGGTAATCAGCGTCTCTTTTTCTTAACCCCTCGTGCTGCCGGCAAGAGATTGATGATTTTATTGCGGCTCTGGATTTCAGGTACAAAGTGTTAACCCTGATTGAACGTCATAGTCAGTATTTTCAGGTGTAAGACAGTCGGTAGCGTAAAGCCATCGACGTGGACGTCCAACAAGTTCGAGATGCAGCCCCATTTAATTTGTGATTTTTCCCCACTCTCATGTGAGCTTCTCCTTTCACAAAAAAATTTTCACTGAATAAGGAAAGGGACCTCGTTACCTATAAACAGATCCAGTTCGCATAGAGCTACGTGACCTAGTTCAAAAGTTAGAATCTATGAGTGCAACATCAAGAAAAGAAAACGCCATTACAATGCCAGTTAATTTTTTTATATTCAGCCTGCTTGGCACACAGAATACATATATTAACATTGGTATAAAGTAATCGAGATAGATATAGACTTCCATCAATCAAAATCATGAATATCGAAAAGAAAATTGATTAAGTCATGTCTGTCCATCCGTTCGTCCGTATGTGCGTCCGTTAACACGATAACCTTAGCCAATATTAAGATATCTTCACCGGTATACGGGCTTATCTGGACCCAGAAAACATTGGTATTGAAAATTATTGAAATCGGATGATAACCAAGCCCACTTTTTATATATACATATAACATTTTGGAGAACACAAAAAACCTGATTATTTAGTAAATAATACACCTAGATTGTTGAAATTTGGTTTGTGGACTGATAACAATTTGAAAACATTTTTGAAAATGGGCGTGGCAACGCCCACTTGAGATAAAATCAATTTTACAAATATTATTAATCATTAATCAAAAACCGATAGACTTATCATAACAAAATTCGGCAAAGAGCTTGCCTTTACTAAAAGGAATGCTTCGAAGAAAAATTCACGAAATCCGTTAAGGACCACGCCCACTTTTATATAAAACATATTTAAATTTATATTTAAAAATAAGCATTGCTTTCGCAAAAAAGAGCTTTATAACAAGAAATTGGGAAAAATTAAAATTTCCGAAAATGGGCGTGGCACCGGCTCTTTTATGACTAAGCAAGTTTCTATGTTACGGGAGCCAAAACTCGAAGAAAAATTACGGGATCGTGATAAGATTGGGTAGACAAATTTTCCTTATAGCAGAAAATATTTCTAGGTTAATCAGCACCCTGCAAAAATCGTTGGATCATGTGGTCCACTGGAGTACTTACCATTGTACTCCACTGTAATGCAGCAATGGACCAACTCATGTTTCTACACGAACATATTGTAAGCCGATCATTGCTCGTTTTTAACGATTGTAATCACTACACGATGTTTATTGGACTGTGGGTACTCCATGGATTACTCTGATGTAATGCGGAGCTGGAGTATATGGTCCGGTCCTAGGACATCGCAATGTTAATTGGACCATATTTTTTGTATGAATTGTGGTTAATTTTGGAGTACTCGCTTGGTCCATAGCGAGTACTCCATACATGCATGCATGGAGTACTCGTGATTTTTGCAGGGCACTCACACTACAATACGCTATATCTTAGAGGAAAATGGTATTGTATCAATGATATTTCACTTATCTAGTTTTTTTGTAAAAGGAAATTGGGAGACATTTCTCTTTAAATAGGCGGTGCCAGTGTTATGTAAAAAAGTATTTTAGCTGAAATGAACTTGCAATTGAAGCTCACGCTAAGTATATAATGTTGGCTTACACCCGAGCTTAGACACCCTTACTTGTTATGTGTACACTTTTGCAATTGCTATATGTAGCCCCTATTCACAGTAGGCCAATAATATATTATTAACTTTTAGCTTATGTGTGTAACAGAAAAGAAAGTAAACTAATTTCGGTAACCCTAGGGCTTTGTTAGGTTTGATTCTTACCAGTAAAATTAAGGACATTGTACAGAACTTAGCCTAATGAACTGTTTACCCAATTAAAGCTTAGGCAAGGTGAAGTGTCTTCTGATCGCTAGCAGCTTATAGGCACAATTCGATACAAAACACGTCGTAACCTTTGGCAAATATAAAGTAGGAATACTACGTTTTTATGTTCAAAAAAACTACATCCCAAATACTCTCACGTGCATTTTTACCTGAGAAATACGAAATTGAATCGAAATTTCTATTCGTCATCTTCATCATCATCATTGATATTTACTTAGCCGATTCTCTTTAGGGATTTCTTTTCTTAAATTAATTTAGATTAACCCTCCCATTTATTTTATATTTTACGCTGTGGTCGTCAAGTTTTAGTCCTTTTACGTTTCTTAAATAATTTCCTTTTTTATAACTCTTTTCGCTAAAACTTCTTCTTTCTTGCATTTTTGTGTTTGACTTTCACATTTTGCTTTTCTTAGAGACTTTAATTGAGTAAGCAGCGAGAAAACGTGAGCAATAAATTATTGAATTGGTTGTAGAAGGGGATGCGTCACGTACGACGAACTTTTAGAATATCGCTATTTTGGGATGCCTTACAACGCTGCACGTACTTTTAAAAGGCTTATGTTGAAATTCGATTATATTTAATTAGGCAAATTAAAACCTTTTGGAAGAGCGTGAAATAAACCAGCAATATTCCACCAGGCGATGTTACGCAGTAATAAGACAAACGACTTTGGCATAAGTTCGCAAGTTTAAGTGTTTGTAATTATTAAGGAAAATATATTTTAAAGAAAGTTTTTCCACATGAAGAAAAAGGAAAAGGAAATTCGAAATAAGTATTTAAATTCACATCTATTTAAAAATATAATCATTACAAAATATTTTTTGTAATGCTGTTAGTGTTAAACTTTAGTAATTATTCATTATTGGGCGCTTAACCACTTTAGCCGTCTTGCAACAAAGCAAGACAAGAGACTTAGAGAGCGTGATACTGAGTTAGCTCATCATCGTCATTAATTGGCGCTTAACCGCCCAAACGATTTTGGCCGTTTCGTAACAAATCACGCCAGCTATACCCGTTTCGCAAAAACTAGCGCCAATTGGTACCACCAAGCGATCTCAAGTCTTTCTCCACCTGCCTCTCCCAGGTCAGTGGAGGAATCCCGCTTCCTCAGCTTCCAAACTGCGGTGTCTACTGAAATACTTTCTTGGCTGCAATGTCTTCGTCCTTTCGCATAACAGCGAAGCCTTTGGGTTTTTATCCGCTGCACTGTCGTCATATCAACGTAAAGCTCATACAGCGCATCATTATAACGCCTTCTATACTCGCCGTCAGCATCACGGAAAGGAACATAAATCTATCGGAGAACTTTTCTCTTGAACACTCCATGGAGCATCTGATCATCTCTCAAGACCGCCCCTTGATTCCGGGTCACACACCAGGACAGGTATGATGAGCCACTTGTAGAGCGTGGAGAGAGTGCATTACATTTCAATTGCCTACTTTGTCCAAAGTAAATCTTATTATATAAAAGTGAGAGTGGAAATCAGTATACCGCAGCTTGTGATGACACTTAAACCGCCGATTTATGACCCGTAATATTAAAAAAAATTGGAATTGGAAAATTTTTGTCAGAAGTGGGTGGTGCCACGCTCTTTCTTGAAAATTAAAAAAATATAATAAAAATGTAATATTAACTAAACAATCACGTTTTTGGTGCTTTCTATAACTCTTTATGTATTTGAAAATGGGCGGGGCAATCATCGGATTTCGCTCATATTTTAAAGCAACAGGAGATGAGTGACCCACGTACCAAATTTCACTATATATCTCAAAATTAGCTGAAGCTTTCGTGTTCACACTAACTGATATGGCTTAATGAATTTCTCTTTTAACTCTGATCACTTTGAAGTCTTAATTTATCTTTATTAGTTTATGTCGTTGGAAGTTACCGTTATGTCAACAAAGTTAATATACTCTGTATGGCTTTCTCAGCTGAAAAAAAAAAAATTTATAAATAAAGATAAAACAGTTACCATAAATTAAGAAAGACAAAACCAAAAATAAAACCAAAAACAAAAACAAAACAAAAATAAAAAGCGAAAAACAAACACTAAAACAAAAATACAACAAAAGCAAAAGCAAAAATCCGTGCCTATTCAAATAGAAATAAACAAGTTCTCTTAAAAAATTTATTTTAAATTAAAATATCGAAAATAACTATAAGACTCATTCACGTAATCGTTGTGTGGTTGTGAAATGATTAAATGACTCCCTCTACTTATAAGAAAAAAGTTTAAAGAATTAGTAAAAAACAAGTAAGGAAGGCTAAGTTCGGGTGTAACCGAACATTACATACTCAGCTGAGAGCTTTGGAGCCAAAAAAAGGGAAAATACCCATGTAGGAAAATGAACCTAGAGTAACCCTGGAATGTGTTTGTATAACATGGGTTTCAAATGGAAAGTATTAAAGAGTATTTTAAAAGAGAGTGGGCCTTAGTTCTATAGGTGGACGCCTTTACGAGATATCGTCATAAAGGTGGTGACTAGAATGCATTTGTACGATATGGATATCAAATTAAAGGTATTAATGAGGGTTTTAAAAGGGAGTGACCCTTAGTTGTATATGCGAAGGCGTTTTCGAGATATCGATGAAAATGTGGACCAGGGTGACTCAGAACATCATCTGTCGGGTACCGCTAATTTATTTATATATGTCATACCACGAACAGTATTCCGGCCAAGATTCCAAGGCTTTTGATTTCGCCCTGCAGAACTTTTTCATTTTCTTCTACTTAATATGGTAGGTGTCACACCCATTTTACAAAGTTTTTTCTAAAGTTATATTTTGCGTCAACAAACGAATCCAATTACCATGTTTCATCCCTTTTTTCATATTTGATTTAGAATTATGGAATTTTTTTCATTTTTCGTAATTTTCGATATCGGAAAAGTGGGCGTGGTCATAGTCGTATTTCGGCCATTTCTTATACCAAGATAAAGTGAGTTCAGATAAGTACGTGAACTAAGTTTAGTAAAGAAATATCGATTTTTGCTCAAGTTGTCGTGTTAGCGACCGAGCGGAAGGACAGAAGGTCGACTGTTTAAAAAAACTGGGCGTGGCTTCAACCGATTTCGCCCATTTTCACAGAAAAAAATTATCGTCAAGAATCTGTGTCCCTACCAAATTTCACAAGGATTGGTAAATTTTTGTTCGACTTATGGCATTAAAAGTATTATAGACGAATTAAATGAAAAAGGGCGGAGCCACGCCCATTTTGAAATTTTCTTTTATTTTTGTATTTTGTTGCACCATAGCATTACTGGAGTTGAATGTTGACATAATTTACTTACATACTGTAAAGATATTAAATTTTTTGTTAAAATTTGACTTAGACAAATTTTTATTTTTTTTTTTTAAGTGGGCGTGTTCGTCACCCCATTTTGCTAATTTTTATTTAGCACACATATAGTAATAGCAGTAACGTGCCTGCCAAATTTCATCATGAATTCTTCAACGGCTGCCAAATTACAGCTTGCAAAACTTTTAAATTACCTTCTTTTAAAAGTGGACGGTGCCACGCCCATTATCCAAAATTTTACGAATTTTATATTTTTCGTCATAAGGTCAACGCACCTACCAAGTTTCATCGCTTTATCCGTCTTTGGTAATGAATTATCGCACTTATTTTTCGAAACTTTCGATATCGAAAAAGTGGGCGTGGTTGTTGCCCGATTTCGTTCATTTTGAATAGCGATCTGAGATGAGCGCCCGGGAACCTACATACCAAATTTCATCAAGATACCTCAAAATTTACTCAAGTTATCGTCTTTATGGACGGACATGGCTAAATGAATTTCTTTTTTCGCCCAGATCATTTTGATATATAGAAGTCTATATCTATCTCGATTAGTTTATGCCGTTGCGAACAAAGTTAATATACTCTGTGAGCTCTGCTCAGCTGAGTATAACAAAAAAAATATATATATATATATAATTTCTTCCAATAATATGCGGCGTGCATTAACGCCCTAATGTATGCAAGTCTTGTACATAAAACTATAATAATATTTTTGTTTGCTTGTGTGCGTGTTTGTGCTCATCATGGAGTTTGGTTGACAGTAAAAAAATACAAAAGTTAATAATATTATTAATAATATTACGTTTTATTATTATTACTCACGCGCACACATTGCTTTTCAACACTTTACATAAACTCAAAGAAATTCATTGGCGAATGGGTGTGGCTTGCGTGCTTGCGTACATACGTTTGTATGTGTGAGTTAGTTAAAGAGCTGACGACAACATCATTATCCAACGACCAACACAGCCGCAACGACCGGAAGTAATATTAACCCGACTGTCAACAGCAACAATAACAACAATGATAATAATACTTGTTGTTATTTCCTTTGCCGTTCTCGTACAAAATTTTGTTATTATTCATGATGCTACCGACACGTACTTCCATACATACATATGTACATATAAACTCTTATATAGAGCAAGCCGCTGTTGCTACTTCATCATCACTGCATTGGCAACAGATGCCACTATGTCGGTGATTGCAACAACTATTAAAGGAACTGCATAAGTAGCTATGCCTTGGTGTTAGCAATAAATGAATGAATATTTGTACCTTGTGTTGCGGAAGTGGGTTAAAGCAGCATCTGTGGTTTTGTAAGTGGCTGTGTATGAGTATCCGCTCTCTATTTGTAAAGCACAAACTCTAATGCGGCAGTTACCCACCGACGTGTGCCGTACGTACGGACGTTTGTCGTACGAAGCACGTTTGACCGAACTCTCAAGCCCGTAGGAATCAATGTGTGCGTCTGTGTACATGTACATAAGATATTTGTGTGTGTATTGTTTACAGATAAGCACTGTTGCCATTGACCATTTTGCATGTATGCTTATGGAAACATCAACTTTTTCCAATTTAATTTTCGATATTGTAAAAGGCCGGAATACTATTAAATAAGTATAAATAGATTAAATATTTATAATCAGCACTTTTACATAATTATTTCGAATTATTTTCACAATTTTTCAAACTTTAATTAGGCGTTTTTGCATAAAATTGCAAACGGTCAAAAATTAGCGCACAAAAGTTTACTAGGCAACTCTGTCTAGTGAGAGAGCGATCAGCTGACACGTTCTTACGGAAAAAATCAAAATTGTTTTGATTTCTACGTTCCGGGCTACGTACGTACGGGCGTTGCACGTCGGTGAGTTTTCGTTTACATTGCACACTCATAAGATAGGTCGTGTCAGCTGACACGTTTTTTCTACGTACGTTCGTGAGTAACCACGGCTTAATGCGGCAATTACCCACCGACGTGTGCCGTACGTACGGCCGTTTGTCGTACGAAGCACGTTTGACCGAACTCTCAAGCCCGTAGGAATCATTGTGTGCGTCTGTGTACATGTACATAACATATTTGTGTGTGTATTGTTTACAGATAAGCACTGTTGCTATTGACCATTTTGCATGCATGTTTATGGAAACATCAACTTTTTCCAATTTAATTTTTGATGTTGTAAAAGGCTGGAATTAATATTAATTAAATATAAATAGATTACATATCTCTAATCTGCACTTTTACATAATTATTTCGAATTATTTTCACAATTTTTCAAACTTTAATTAGGTGTTTTTGTATAAGACTGCAAACGGTCAAAAATTAGCGCACAAAAGTTTACTGGGCAATCCTGTCTAGTGAGAGAGCGATCAGCTGACACGTTCTTACGGAAAAAATCAAAATTGTTTTGATTTCTACGTTCCGGGCTACGTACGTGCGGGCGTTGCACGTCGGTGAGTTTTCGTTTACATTACACACTCATAAGATAGGTCGTGTCAGCTGACACGTTTTTTCTACGTACGTTCGTGAGTAACCACGGCTTAACGTGTGCATTGCATGTGTTAGTAAACCCAATCGTTGTCAATTTTGTTCACTTTCAAGCTGACGAATATTGCTTAGGAAGATGCAATGCTGTGATGATGATGATCCGTTGAGCTTTATTCAGACATACCTACAGCAGCGAATAGAAAAATAGTAGTATGTAATAGTTTTTATAAAATTTATTTAAATTTTTCTCTTTCTAGCTTGCACATATAATTCAAGAAAATACCGCCATGAATTTTGTGAGTGAAATTATGCAAACCAATCTTTTGAAATTTTTAATTTGTGTTCTTTGAATTTTTTTTAGGTTGCAGTCCAATAAAGTATAGGTTAGGTAAGGTTGAGGTTACTGCCCGAGCGCACTGTAATGGCACCACTAACGATATGGCAACGCATATTAAAAGAATGCAATATCGATAGTGGGCTGGCAATGCCGCCATTCCCAATGGAATGCAGATAACGGCATAGTGAAAATTTGCAAAAGGCAAATTCATTATAAATACGCGCTTACTGCCGAGAAAACGTTTTTAAGAGTTGTGCTGTAAAATAGCAGTTTTATACCCTAAAATAAATAAGTTTTACTTTGGTGTATCCGATTGAGCATTGAACTCAAATAAACTTGTTTTATTTATTATAAAGAGTGTGTGGCAGTTTAAGCACCCCCAGGATATTGCGTGAGTATCAACATACCCAAATGGAGCTCGACAACAAGCGTTTAGATGGCGACCGTGGGCCGTGCTGCAAAATGGCGGGCTGTAAAATAGCGGCCACTCGCAAAACAAATTGCGAAACAAAAAAAGTGGCTTATATTTAGCTACGGCAAATAAATGCCGTTTCAATAATTGCAAAATTTAAAATCCTTTTTTTATGCGATTTTTCACTAGAATAAGGCTAAAACTAGGTAACGACGTATCATATCCAAAAATTTTAAATAAAAAAATATTTCTCTTTTCATTCAACTGAAAAAAAATATGACGAAAACATTTAAGTACGTGGAGGTGCGAAACAAAATAATTACCCTTTTGTGCACTTGAAAAAAAAAAGGTTCTTATATGATCATCGTCGACAATTTGTTGCAATTTGTTACACTTTTCATATGGTCATTAATTCAATTGAATATAGGCCATTTGATGTGGTCATAAGGTCCATTGACGTTAAGGCCGTTGAATTTGTGTCACCCCTTTGTGCTTTGCTAAATCAAATTTGATTGGGTTACAAAACTGCATACTCAAACAAAAAAATTAAGAGAACTCCAAATAAAAATTGCGAAGTTTTCGTAAAATCATATTGAATTTCCGAATTTTTTTTAAAACGTTTTTATGATTGTTTTGCTTAGTTTCGGTTATTAAATTCATATAAAATGTTTCTTAAAATATCGAAAAAAAAAATTTTATTGATGGAACTAGCAAACATTTTTCCTCTATTTTTCTGTTCACTGCTGTATATTTTAAAAAGTTAGTGCAGGTTTAGTCCCTGTAGAGAACGTGGGTACAATCACCTTACTGTACTAGTCCTAATAGACAGATAACTCCCCAGAAAAAAATGGATCTGAACAAATTCATTTATTGAGCTTCCAAATCATTGAGGACACTCCACGTTAAAAGCGGTTTGAATATCCCAAATATACCAGTGAACTCAGTAGTTCAGCACTAGTAACTTTCTCTACCGGGAGCAGTAGGCAGACAAGTTATTGAAGCGCAATTTAATAAATTGCTGTTGGCATTTCACTTGCATAAACTTTGATTGCATTTACAAAGACTTAAAACATTTTGCCAAGAGTTAAATTATGTGTCGAGGAAATTTTGAATTTTCCTGGTAATCTACGTGCATAATTATGAATCTGACATATGCACTTAGTCTTTAATACTACTTTGCTTTTTTACTATCAAACACGGATACTATTGGCTACATATTGATATTAATTAACTGTGACGTCACATGCCAGGCTTTTTTGTCTGTCTGTGTTGATATTTTGTAAGCTCATTCGATTTAATTTCCTGTCTTTCGCTAGCAAATTGAATTTTAATAATTTGTTTTTGCCACAACATTTTATGCCGATATTTTGCATAATTAGATTTCATATTAACTTAATTAAAGTGAAAATAAGTAAATATTAATTATAAAAGTGGAAAAGTGCAATTTGCTGTGAAAAATGATTAAACTTTTCTCTGAATATTGAAATGTGTGGGAATTTGAGAGGACAGGAAAGGTTAGATGTCAAAACCGAAGCCAAAATAGAAACCGGAATTAAGCTTGTTAACAATTATTTATCGATTTTTTGTAGTTCGTTATCGATTACCGACAAGTTATCGGTATGTTATCGAAGTGCTATAAATTTTATGGCTTTAACAAAGGTTATCAATGAGTAACTGATATTTTATCGACGAAGTATCGTTTTGTTATCTAAAATCTATCGATTATTCATCGATAAGTTATCTATACGTTACCAAAGAGTTATCGACAAGTTTTCGATTTGTTATCAAATGTTATCGATATGCTATCGAAAAGTTCGTGATTTATTTTCGAGAAGTTATGGATTATTTATCTAAAAGTTATAAAGTTTTCGCTTTGCCACCGCAAATTTATCGATTAGCTATCGGGGTGTTACCAATTTTTTTATTGATTTGTTATCAAAAAATGATAGATTTGATTTTGAAAATTTTGATGAATTAAGCGGGGTTTGCTCTTATTGCTATAAATGTATGAAAACATTTATTTGAAGCAATTTTTAATTTATAATTTATTTAATAATTTGGGAAAAATTTAAACAACGTTACATCAGTACGTGCAAGGCGATAGCTGTTTCGATTATACCTTGTAAATCTCTTCAAAGCCTATTTCCTACCATCGTAGGAGTGCGGGTTCAAATTCCACTCCCGGGAGAAAAGGCTTTGAAGAGATTTACAAGGTATAATCGAAACAGCTGTCGCCTTGTCCGTCCTGATGTCACGTTGTTTAAATTTTTCCCAAATTACTAATAAATAAATTATTGATATTGAAAAGTTAAAAATATTTTATCAATATATCTGGTGGAGGCAAATACCAGCGGCATTCGAGTGTGGTTGCCTATGGAAAAGACCTGCAATCCTATTTAGCGTCTTCCTGAATATGGTGGATAGTATGACTGAGTCATGTCAACTGGCTGACAACTCAGAAAAAAACAGAACTGATTTTTTAGGGAGGAGATATAAGTATTGCTGGTACTTTCTAACAGGCCTTAATATTTAGAGAGGTTTGGTGTGGGGTTTTCTGTCAGGTGCTCGATGTAAGCCGCAAGTTAAATCAGCCCGATCATGGCAGCATCTTACAGTGAGGTGGAAGTTTCCACTATTAAGGATGCGGTTGATGTGACGCTGCCCAGTGCTAATGCGCTTACAAACCTTAACATCTACTCGGATAAACAAGCGACTATTAAAGCTCTGACCTCAACTGTGGTGAAAACCCGGGCCAGTGGGATTGTCTGCCTTTGCTAGCTTTTGTCCTGTACTAGATCGAAATCAGCCTTATTCGAAACGACATCTTTGTCGTAGAACGATTATCTAAGAAGTAATATTATTATAATTAAGCCTAGATGCGCTTCGATCTTTGTTTAGATCTATTTTTCCTAAGCTTTTAGTTTATTATTGTATGTGAAGGCTTTTAACTAAGTACCTCTATAGACTTTTTCTTCATATCACGAGTGGATTAAGCGTAAGGCCATATAGATAGGAAAGTCGCTGTCTTAACGTAGCAATGCATTCGCAGAAAATTTGAACTGGCGTTTCTTGCTCCAGCTTACAAAAGTGTTAGCTTTGTGTATTGAATTGATTTAACTTACTTAAATGATACCAGAGATTACAAAGGTGCAGGTCCTAGGAGTTCGCAGGTCCTCTCCGCTCAAATTAATTGGTTCACCTGATACTCTCTTTGGTGGGAGTATAAATAATTTGCCATGTATTTGCGTTGGGCAGTCAATCCTGTGTTGTCTTGACCGCTTTTTGCTTCCATTACTTATGGTTTCCCTAGTGTGTGCTTTTGTGATTCCACATAAGGGCTTTGGGCCATAGAATGCTGCTATTGCACCCTGCTCGGCTAGGAAGTCTGACCGTTCATTGCCTCCAAGGCACTGATGACCATGCTTTCAGATCATTTAGAACTTCAATGCGTTCATCCAAATGGTTAGAAGTAGTTGGATAAGACTGCAGGGCATGCAAGGTAGGCTGGCTGTCTGACATAATTAGGACACTCCTCGACGATAAGCCTCTCCGTATACATTCTCTATCGTAAATTTCTATTGCATAGATTACTGCCTGAAAATAGTGTTGTGACATCCCATTGGTATCGATTTCTTGAAGTTCGCCCCATATATACCAGCTCCCGGTTTTTGCGTTATAAAAGTTTGATCCATTCGCGAACCAGATCTTCGAGTCAATATATGGAATTCCTGTTTCCCAAAGAGTTCTGCCCACTTTGGATACCTCAAAGTTTCGTGAGAGTTGAGCTTAGGGCCCATTTCGCCACATAGTTGCTTTTTATACTCAGTTGAGCAGAGCTCACAGAGTATATTAACTTTGATTGGATAACGGTTAGTTATACAGGTATAAAGGAATCGAGATAGATATAGACTTCCATATATCAAAATCATCAGTATCGAAAAAAAATTTGATTGAGCCATGTCCGTCCGTCCGCCCGTCTGCCCGTTAACACGATAACTTAAGTAAATTTTGAGGTATCTTGATGAAATTTGGTACGTAGGTTCCCGGGCACTCATCTCAGATCGCTATTTAAAATGAACGATATCGGACTATAACCACGCCCACTTTTTCGATATCGAAAATTTCTAAAAACGGAAAAAATGCGATAATTCATTTCCAAAGACAGACAAAGCGATGAAACTTGGTAGGAGCGTTGACCTTATGACGCAGAATAGAAAATTAGTAAAATGCTGGACAATGGGCGTGGCACCGCCCACTTTTAAAAGAAGGTAGTTTAAAAGTTTTGCAATCTGTAATTTCGCAGTCGTTGAAGATATCATGATGAAATTTGGCAGAAATGTTACTAATATTACTATATATGCGCTAAATAAAAATTAGCAAAATCGGATGAAGAACACGCCCACTTTTAAAAAAAAAAATTTCCGTGAAAATGGTCAAAATCGGTTGAAGCCACGCCTAGTTTTTATACACAGTCGACCGTCTGCCCTTCCGCTCGGCCGTTAACACGAATACTTGAGCAAAAACCGATATATCTTTACTAAACTTGGTGCACGTACTTATCTGAACTCACTTTATCTTGGTATAAAAAATGGCCGAAATCCGAATATAACCAAGCCCACTTTTTCGATATCGGAAATTACGAAAAATTAAAAAAAAAATGCCATAATTCTATACCAAATACGAAAAAAGGGATGAAACATGGTAATTTGATTGGTTTATTGACGCAAAATATAACTTTAGAAAAAACTTTGTGAAATGGGTGTGACACCTACCATATTAAGTAGAAGAAAATGAAAAAGTTCTGCAGGGCGAAACCAAAAGCTCTTGGAATATTTGCAGGAATACTGTTCGTGGTATTACATATGTAAATAAATTAGCGGTACCAGACGGATGATGTTCTGGGTCAGCCTGGTCCACATTTTGGTCGATATCTTGAAAACGCATTCATATATACCACTAAGGGTCACTCATTTTTAAAACCCTAACTAGTGCCTTTAATTTGATAACCATATCATGCAAACATATTATAGGGTCACCCCTGGTCCACCTTTATGGCGATATCTCGAAAAGGCGTCCACCTATAGAACTAAAGATCACTCTCTTCTAAAATACTCATTAACGCCTTTCATTTGATACCCATATCGTACAAACACATTCTAGAGTCACCCCTGGCCCACCTTTATGGCGATGTCTCGAAAAGGCGTCCACCTGTATACCTATGGCCCACTTCCTTTTAAAATGCTCACTAACACCTTTCATTTGATACCCATATCGTACAAACACATTCTAGAGTCACCCCTGGTCCACCTTTATGGCGATATCTCGAAAAGGCGTCCACCTATAGAACTAAGCCCTTTCATTTGATTCTCATATCGTACAAACACATTTTCGAGTCACCCCTGGTCCACCTTTAAAGCGATATCTCGAAAAGGCGTCCACCTATAGAACAAGGATCACTCCCTTTTAAAATACTCATTACCACCTTTCATTTGATACCCATATCGTACAAACACAATCTAGAGTCACCCCTGGCCCACCCTAATGGCGATATCTCGAAAAGGCGTCCACCTATAGACCTAATGCCCACTCCCTCTTAAAATCCTCAGTAACACCTTTCGTTTGATACCCATATCGTACAAACATTCTAGAGTCATCCCTGGTCCACCTTTATGGCGATATCCCGAAATGGCGTCAACCTATAGAACTATGGCCTACTCCCTTTTAAAATACTCTTTAATACCTTCCATTTGATACCCATATCATACAAACGCATTCCAGGTTTACCCTAGGATTATTTTCCTACATGGTGATTTTCCCTTACTTTGTCTCCAGAGCTCTCAGCTGAGTATGTAATGTTCGGTTACATCCGAACTTAGCCTTCCTTACTTGTTCTATTTGAATAGGGTAGGGAGGTGCTACCACTACGTCACTAATCAGTGGATGTTCTCAACGCACACATTATTTTAATTCAAGCTCGTTGATGAAGATTGCTTAATGCAAAGAAGATTATTGGCTTCACAATAGCATTTTGGAAGATAACCCCTCCGTTTTGCCAAAGGGTCGAATGCTGGCGAAGAAAGTTATTGTTGATTTGTGTAAGATAGCATCTGGCATCATTTCACTTCCTTTGAAATAGTAATATCCTTCTATTATAAAATATCTTAGACCGTTCGAAAGATAAACCCGGCTCGTTCGCATACCTATGAGAAAAGGTGAATTCTGAAATGCTCAAGTGACTGTGCACCCTGAGATTTTGCTATAAACTTATTTCTTTGTCACAAAACCTAGAATCATCCGATGTGATTGAAACGGTTTCTGAATCTGTGCCAAAAAGTTGTAAATTTCTTTGTAGATCTCACCGGTTCCCTTACTTGGTATTCTGTTATTCCATGATTAATTCTAAATAAGCCATATTCAATTTCAAATTACCCACATCATTCGTATTGGACAATTGGCTCACAAACAATTGCTATTTACTTAAAAAATCCATTTTAATTGACACATTCTCAAACCACGCTTTTCTAAACTTAATCAATTGTGCGCAATGATTCTTATTAGAAGAAGCTTATTTAGTTTTTCTTTTTATTTATTTTAAATTCTCCACGCGCCATTTTCGCGCTCTTTCTATTTTCTCCATCTACTTTCTCTTTATTTCGCAGGCGAAAGGACAGCAGCGCATTACAACGTTCCGCCAGTATTGATTCCTTTGCCGAGATTGTGTGGAGTGATACACCGCGACCATCGCTCGAAATACCACGTCCATCTGTTGTGCCCTTCAGTAAACGTCCATCGGCTAGTAGCTTATTCTCGAATTGCAGTTTCACATCACAAACAACCCAATTGAATATCAATTATGGTGCTGGTGGTGTCGGCGATCAATGCAGTAGCGGTAGCAGTGCGGGTAATAGTCGACGCGAAAGCCTCTTAAGTCCATCGTCAACGCGTCGCAATAAGCTGACCAGAATTATAAACGGTAAGTGGAGCAGCAACAAACTTAGTTAACATGCAAATATATTAACATGCAAACATACATCCATATGCTCGTAAATGGTGGTCATGTGCAATGCGAAGCTGTTATAGACGCGTGCAGCTTATGTGCATTTATTGGTGTTTGTACGTGTGTGTGTGTAATTTGCCACTATATTCACGGTTGCCACACCATGTTTTCATTTGGGACCAAAATTCATCGAAAAAAGGACCAAATTTCAAAGAAATGGACCACATTTTTGTAGTTTTAATTGGCTTACAAACAATTCGGCAATTAACGAATGTGTCGAATTCTTTGTAAAATCTTTAATTTCAGGTTGTGGTAAAGTACAAAGTCACACACACTTTCATTCTAACAAACAGCCGTACACAAAAATAGAAAATACAGACGCATCGCAGTGGGAAGAACATAATAGCTTTACCATGATACAAAAAATGGAGGTAGTTCCATTTAGTATGACGTTAGCCACTTGACTTTCACCAAAAACAAGCTACCAGATTGAAAAATGTTACAAATTTTTCCAATTTTGATGGATTTCATATTAACGAATACGACTAAATTACTTTCGTAGTTATTTTAAATAAAAAAGAAAAAAATGAGCCCCATGCCTTAAAAAAATATTTTAATACGAAATATCAGCCTAGAAAAGAACGTTTTTAATAAGTTTTTCGAGCTCCCGAAAATGGGTTTGGTGGAATAAACATGCATCGAAGTATGCAAAGCAAGGGAATATAGCCTTCTTAAGTGTCCTTACGTTTGCTCAGTGTAATAAATTTAATTTGACACTGGGTGTCACGCAACTTTGTGGCTGGTTATCTGGGTCTCCTTGAAATAATTCTTACTCGAGTGATAGCCTAGTCGTTTTCTATTATAATTTTTTCATTTTTAATAATTTCGTGAACTGAAATATAGATTCTCAAAAATTAAATATCAATTTAAATAAGATTACACTAAGAACATTTTGACAAAACATACACCTTTGTCAATTGATTGCTCAAAGGAGGTCCTTATAAACCGACACCGCAATTTCTTCATATATTGGCTACAAGTCCACATTTTTTTATTTTTTATTTATTTTATAATTCAAGCGTTGCGCTTTAGGAGGGAATTGTCAAACCATTTATTAGGGAGAACATCACCCTGTAGCTCTGTAGGTTAGCCACTAGTTATGAGAGTGTTTTTGCACGTTGTACCAGGAGTGACCTTGGGGCAGCCCCGCCTATACACATTCTGTGCACTTTTAGCATTGACATAGATGTGCAGACTTTGGAGGTACACTTTTTCTCAACATGCCTTGAGAAATATCCATTGTAGCGGCATGATAATAGGGCCATGCTAGAACAACAGGATTTTTCGTGTATTTTTTTTTCTGTCTAGGGATCAAGCTGCCATAAAGATATGAGTAATTAACCAATGTATGCGTCATTGTCCACTATTTTTCAATAAAATTGCATGTTTTACTGTATTCCCAATCGATATATATGCACATAAATCGTGCTAAAGCATATTATTATTGTCTCAGATGGCCATTACGTTTTCATCCTAAAGGAAATTTCCATTTCGAAAAACCACAATTTCGCCTTAAGCAGTAACGGTATGGCAACGGTTCTAGCAAAACAACAAACATTACGAAACTTCAAAAATCCCCAAATACGTCAAACAATTTTGAGTGGAAGGAACCGCCTTCTTTTTGTATCATTCATCAATTTGTTTTGTGCTGTGTGAGAAAAATTTAAAAATCGATATCCCAAACGAAAAGTAACACTCTCAAAATTTTTACATAGGTTTTCTTTATAAACATTTTTTAGGGGTCACTGCTGGTTTGGCATGTCGATATATTGTTTCACAAACTCCTATTACCTATCGATTTGCTTGCATGCATAACTTGAACATAAAACAGTGGTAAATGCACTTAATACAAAACAAATTAGTCTCATTCTTTTATTTAGTTTTCAATACGAGAATGTTTTCACCAGTGGACAACTCCGTCAAATTTCTTTGAAATGCACGTACATTTGCAACAACTTTTTATAAGCTCGAACAGTGACAAAAATCTATAACGAAAAGTGTTTGATAACCGAAATACATATCTAGCCACCAAAACAGAATTTTTTGATTGCCGCTTGTTTCATCAACGATTAACGAAAATTTGCATCAAAATCAACACTTTTCTAAACTATCTGCTAGGTGCATTACCATTTTTCTGCTACATTTTAATGACAGCAATTTTTTTGTAAGAAATCCATTCCCACTCAGTATTTAGGTGATTAAATTTTGAATTCCCCTACATATCAATACAATTTGATTACTCTTTCTGACTAAATAATGAGTTATCATACAATTGAACAAATGAAATAATCAAATACAAATACTCTTGATGACCAAAAACCGAAAATCATTTTTCCATCACTTATTGGAATCATTTTTGATGTCCTTTGATGATTAAATTTTAATATTTCATAAAAGTCAACAAAAAGAATAATCAAATATACTCACCTTTCGATGAACAAAAACTGAATATAGTTTTTCAATCACATTTTGGAATCATGTTTGAATCAAATGTGTTTACTTTAGGTGATCAAAAATTTACAATCATTTTTCATTCAGCTTTCTGAATCTTTTATGAATATATTTGTTGACTGAATAATGAATTTTATACTTTTTGAAATTTTACTTTTCATTAACACATTAAAAATCGTATTTTTTCCACATACACACATTTTTTCAATCATGAAGCTAAGAAAAATATATATAAAACTTTTATTATTTATGCAAAAGATATTCTTCAAGACAAAAAATAATGTAATGATGCTCGTGACCGAAGATTTCTCCAACCATTTCTCCACTTTCGGCTTCCCAGGAAATACATAACGATTGGACAATGCAAAGGTTGTCAGCTATTTGAACCCCAGGTAAGTGAAACTCTCTTGGCATACCTGGATACGGCTTCAACTACCGTACCGTATCTTATTTTAAGATATTGACGATCATAGCTAATGTTGGATGTTGTAGTCGCAGGTGAATATCGGTCAAGTTTGTTTGCCTGTGACCTGTGGTTAAAATAGCTCACTTCCGCATGCTTTCTTCCCCTGATGAAATAAGATTACTATGTAGTATCATATTTTGTATGAGATATGAAAAATAAATGCATCATAATCGCATTCAAAAATGATGGAAAAATCTCAACCAAAACGATTGAAATATATTACAATGGACCCAAAACTCGATTTTAAACTTCATATTTAATCTTGCGTGAATAGCGCTAAAGGTACTTTGGCTTTCGTTAAACGTTGGTCTAAAGAATTTAATGACCCATACGTTACAAAAACTCTTTTTATATCATTGGCTAGACCTACTTTGGAATATGCTTCAATAATTTGGAATTCGCGTTATCAGGTTCATTCTGACAAGCTGAAATCGGTCCAGAAACAATTTTTGCTTTTCGCTTTAAAACACTTACCATGGGATCCTTCTAAAAATCTTCCCCCCTATTACAGCCGGTTAAAACTAATACAGCTGCCCACATTGCAGAGCCGCAGGGAGATGCTTGGTGTCTTATTTATTGTTAAATTAATAAGAGGGTCAATAAATAGTTCATGTTTGCTTGGTGAAATTAAGTTTAACGTTCCTATTAGGCCAACTAGACATTTTCAATAAATTTTTGTGCCTACATGCAGGTCGAATTATGAAATGCACGAACCACTGCACTGTTTATGTCGTGATTTTAGTAAACACTGTAAAAATTTAGACGTCTGCGACTCTTTTCTTGGCATTAAAAAATGCCTTTTAACTACATTAAATTTGTAATTCGAAATGAAGCAAAGAACGCTAAACCGTGATATACTGTTCAACCCTCTGTTTCAAATATGAAATACCAGTTACTTGAAACTTGTTTGCAAAATTGCGTTGTGATCATTATTTTTATATGTATGCAATCAAATTTACGCCGTATAAATTCTATTCTGTATATATTTTATCTACTATTAATTTGCTTTATTTTCAATTTCATAAATTATTATTTACTAGCTCCTTCATGAGTAAATTTTAACGCATTTACAACATTTTAACTTTTGCTTACTTCTAAGTTTTTAATTGAAATTGTCAAGCTTTTAATTCAATACTGTTTAAATATTACTTTAAAATTGATGACTGCTTAGGTTGTTTATATCGTGTATAACATCTGAGAATTAAGTGTCGGTATATTTGGTCTGTATAATTGTTTAAATTGTAGACTGATAAATAAATAAATAAAAAAAATAAATAAATAGATCAGAAATTGACTGTAAAAAGCAGTCAAATATTACTCTAAAACAATTAATGCTCAATTTTACAATTATATCAAAAATTAATAAAAAGCGTTTCGAAATAGGAAACATAAATGGTTATTCAAGAATAATCACCTTTAAAGTAGGACGATACATTAATTTTCGAACAGAAAATGCTTTTAAATTCGAACGTTTTTAATCATCTTGTGGTATGATATTTAAATATTTTTTGATCAAAATTTTCAAAAAATGCTGGCTGAGTTGGGATTAATTGTAAATTGTAAAAGGATTAATGAAGGTGTGGAAAATTTTTGTGGGCAGGTTTGAACATTTTTTCCTCATTGAAAACATCTTGATTACAGCCTAAAAAGACCAAAATTGGAAAAAAGGGACCAGCGGACCAAATGGGGTTGGAAAGGACCATTTTTTGTCCAAATGGACCGAAGTGGCAACCGCGATTATATTAGCAATTACAATGTGGCAACATGACAACTGAATTTGTGTCGCACCAAATAACGTCATGTTAAATGTGCCACAAATTGGGGCATGAAATTGTGGCGAAAGAGCACAAAAGTTAGGCAAAAACCAAATGCGAAAATAAAAGAGTGAGAAGAAGTACGTTTAATGAAAGTAATTTGTTTTCTACTCGTAGTTTAGCAAGTGTGAAATTGTTTTGTATTATGCAGCTGTCGGTGGCAAGTGGTGTTAGTATGTATTAAATGGCAATGAGCCACCATAATTGAATGTCGTTGAAATAAAAATATTTGCCTAAAGTTTTAATAATTCATTGATGTTAATATATAATTTAGAAGAATCGGCAGAGTATTGTCTCCTTTCTATTTGTATATATGCTATCTTTTTTCACCTTTCACCTTCTCTCTCTCTCACTACTTGTTAATCCTACCTCAATTTCTTCTGAAATTTATGAAAAACTTAACAATTTTTGTTGTTATAGCAGCGGCGCCTAAACGTTGCCGATGAAGGAATTTAGCAGTTCCCGAAATGGATCTATACAACGAGCTTTGGCAGTTGTCTAAATTTTTTTCTTTCTTCTATTCCAATTTAAAAATTTTTTCAATTAAGAAAAAATTTATCATAACAATAATAATGATAAAAAATTATTGTTAGGCCTTGAGCTCGATTCGAACCCGCGATCTTAAAATCAGTAGGCCGATATAACAACCAAAATTGTTAATACATCCCAGAGCACGGGGAAAAACAAGTGTCAATAAAATATGACACTATGGCAGCATTGCCAACAAACAAGTCCAATTTTCACAGCTATTCTGCAACAGATGTCGCAGTGGTGTGAATATCAATTGGCACGAACCAGAATAGAAGTAGGATTAATGAAGACAAACAAAAAACCGCTGTGGTGGCTGAATGGTTATAGTAGCGGCGCCTAAACGTTGCCGATGAAGGAATTTAGCAGTTCCCGAAATGGATCTATACAACGAACTTTGGCAGTTGTCTAAAATTTTTTCTTTCTTCTATTCTAATTTAAAAATTTTTTCAATTAAGAAAAAATTTATCATAACAATAATAATGATAAAAAATTATTGTTAGGCCTTGAGCTCGATTCGAACCCGCGATCTGAAAAACTTAACTATAACTTTGACACTGGAAAATGCGCGTGACACCGCCCACATTTAGAGAAAGATTAAAATTCTGGAAATCGTAAATCAAAAGCCATTAATGATTTGATATGAAGCTTGCGCTTGCTGTGAATTTACAACTTTCTAAATTTACAAACTCGATTGGGGACCACGCCCACTTAAAAATAATTTAAAACCCTTGCGGTATGTATGTAACTAACTTCTGCTGATATTTCGCGTCAGAAGTGATACTACACCATAAAATGCGAAAATTTTAAAGTAAATACAATTTTGTATTAGTTTGGAAAATGGGCGTGGCATAGGCCACATTTAATAGAAAAAAATATAAAAGTTCTGCAAGCCATAAATCAGAATCCGTTTGTAATTTTTATTACGGTTATATATTTAGATCTAAGGCAAATTTGCTAACGACCACGCCCACTATTTTAAAAAAGTTGTTTGAGCTTTTATTCATCACGAATTTGGCAGTAACACATAATCATTATAGAAAGGTAATTTGAAAAATATTGTAAACGGTTCTGATACGCACGCATAACACTCTATACCAAAGTCGAACAAAAAGTGGCAAATTTTGCCGAGAATTGGTAAGAATATTGGGTCTATGACAGTAACTGTCTTATTGCTAACTGTCTATAGCAAGCGCTATTTGCATGTGTATGAGTACTATATTTCAGCTTCCATATTATTTAATGTTGGCGACATTTCTCTTTCAATGTATTCTTTATATATCGACGTGCCATACGAAAACCAACACTGGAACTTTAGCGTCTGACGAAAACTAGCTATTTCAATTTATGTCAGGCGAGTGCGACTATAGGAAAATGCAGCAGAGGAAGGGGACTATTTTGATTTCTTAGAGACATGTGGCGTAAGACTCGATCTCCCTTGGTACTCCCAGTTGGCATCAGCTATTCCGAAACAGGCTAACTGGGTAGGAAAAAACCAAAATCGCCTGGATAACTTAGGGCTAAATTATTATGATTAATAATAATAATAATAATACCCACCGATTAATACCCTCCAAAGCCCGCCCAACCGGTACGAGGGGCGCATCCGCATCCGCGCGGATTTGTTTTTGCCGAGTTGTTGATCGGCCGAGGTTTGTTAATCGTTGAGATCTAAAACTGCTCAGCTACAGATTAAAAATCATCGGCTGAGTATTATAAATAACAGTTAGAAATTATGCATATACTACATTGTTAAGTAAGTGAACTTTTTAGTACGCAAAATTTTTATTTAATTTTTTGTTACGAGTTAAGATAGGATAGGACAGTTTTCTTTATGGTAAAAAGTGAATCCGTTATATCAAATGAACTAGAATGAGTTTTGAAATCATGACATAAACACCGAAAGGGTTCATTTAATTCGAAATTAGTTCTACACTGCATCAAAAGAAGAGGTTTGTAATGTCTTGACACTAGTGGTGGGACGTTAAAGTTTACTTCGTTTAAGATAATTGGGCTAGAAATCAATCCATTAAGTAGTTTAGCCAGTATTACGCCTAGCATTTCTCTACGACTTGCAAGATTTAGAAGATTGATAAGCTTCAACCGACTAGTATAAGGGGGAAGATTATACGCAGAGTCGCACTGAAAATTTCTTAAAGAGAAAAGTAGAAATTACTTTTGTACTGATTCAAGTCTATCTGCATGAACTCGATATTTAGGATTCCAGACTATTGATCCGTATTCTAGTATCGAACTAACTAAAATGGTGAAAAGTGCTTTAGTTACATAAGGGTCACTAACTTCTTTGGACCACCGTTTCACGAATGAAAGAACACCTCTAGCCTTATTAACAGTACCATTAATATGAAGGTTGAAACTATGTTTAGTATCTATCGTGACTCCCAAGTCCACAAAATAGTTTACTGATAGAAGACAAAAATTATTAATTACATAAGAGGCTGCTGGCATAGATCGCCGAGAGAGGGATATGAATTTACATTTATTGATGTTCAGCGACATTGAATTCACGTTGCACCAGGTAACTAGGCAGTTTAAATCCGCTTGAAGTAAGGGGCATTCTTCGATAGACGCATAAGACCTAAAAATTTTTACATCATCGGAATACATTATGATTTTGGAATATTTTATTGTATTACAAATATCATTCCTAAATAGCAAGAACAGAATTGGACCTAGACGACTGCCCTGTGGGACGCCAGAGGGAACATCAATGACATTAGAAAGAGTATTTTTAAAAATAACTTTTTGCGTTCGACCGCAGAGATACGACGAGATCCACTGGGTGAGACCAGGTTTGAAACCAAGCCGATTAAGCTTGTAGATAAGTAAGGAGTGGGATACTTTGTGAAATGCTTTACTGAAATCGGTATAAATAACATCGGTGTGAAGATTTTCTCTAAATTTATTAGAAACATGAGTTGTGCATTCAAGTAGATTAGTAATGGTAAATTTGCCTTTACAGAATCCATGTTGAGAGTCTGCAATCAATGTAGAAATGGAAAGTGTTAGCTGATTGGTAACAATAGTTTCAAAGAACTTTGGGGTGGCCGACAACTTTGCAATTCCTCGATAGTTTTCTACACACGAACTACTGCCACTTTTGTGGAGGGGTATGAGACAGATTGAATAAATCAGTTAGGGGCTGATAAATGTGTTCAGCGCATTTTTTAAGAAAGCAAGTGGGAATTAAATCAGGACCGTACTTGTGAGATTCCTTCAAAGACGTTAAATATGAAAAAACTTCATGAGGAGATATTGCTGGAATATTAACTGTGTTAAGTGAGTTAAATTGAAATGGATATTCATTTGAAAAAGAGTTAAGTTCAGCTGAATAGTTGGACTTGAAAAATTGTGCAAAGAAATTAAATTGGTCGTCGCTAGACAAATCTTCCTGGCATTTTAAAGCAGACGGAAACCCTTTAACCCTTCGTTTAGAGTTCACGAAACCATAGAAGGCTTTCGGATTGCAAGTTATCTTGAGAGCTTAAATGACAATTCCGCGACATACGGAAGGTTTTAAATCCAGAACAAACTCCTGTCTAAACGAGAACGGCGATCTTGTAACCTATTTCCGGAGAGTACAGCAAATACCGGCAAATCATCGGCCTGAACATACATACGTTCCGTAAGTTCTGCTTACTCCAAACCAGAAAAATGAGCGGAAAAGATGGGTGTGATGGTGAATGAGGACAACACGAGCAAAACGTCAACGCATTTGCGCCTTTCCAACCACGCTACTGGGTTTGTTTCGAAAAGCACTATCTCACAATTCTTTGATTCGAAGGCCGACACGTTTTGGAAAGACAGAAAATATATATACATATGCAATTTTTTTTCACATCCACTGTCACTATGGGAATAATTAAAAAATACAAATAATGTTATCGCCGAAAACTCCTGACTATTTCAATATCGATTGCTAACTACTAAAGTTTATACAGCAAATTAAAATACATTTTGACATATCTACGATAAACGAAGGGACATGATCGCCGAAGTTATAATACCTCGGGCGCAAGATAAGCTCACTAAGACACTGTTAGAGCATCTAATAATTATCTTGAAAGTGATGGAGAAATAGTGTTAAAAGAGTAGCAGCAAAAATTAACGTCAGGTAATCGCAATTGATACCCTCGTTATTTGCACATATATTGAAATAAAACAAATCCGTGTAGTACCATCTCTCCTCTTCCCCATCACCCCACTGAAGTTAAAAGAGTTAAAGAAAAAATGTGTTCATATCCGCAGCGCAGTTTCAAGTTTCTTTGAACTTTTAAGCTCAATCAAAACTATCATACCAAATGGGATTATAAATGAATAGGAAGCAATGTAGATATCCTTTCGAAGCCAAACATAAAACCGATTTGGTTATAACACTTAATACTAACGGTTAGCCATTTTTTATTAAATTTATGCAGAAGCAGCCAACCATCCTACGCTGCCGTTGTTGCACTCAGTAAACTATTGATTGGATTTGGTGGTTGTTGTTGTTGTTAGTACATATCTGTTGCCCCGTTTGCTTGCACTTACTGCACTCTTCCTACGCAGCTACTTGTACGACCTTTTGAAATCCCAATTCAACGTTGATTGAAAAATTGTACAACATTGAATGAGAAGGACAAACTTTCTGCATTTCATATTTATGTTGTGCATGTTATGGACTTGTTTACATACTTGAATATTTAAGTATTTACAAATGTATATTGGGCTGTATCGAAAAAGTAACAGTTTGATACTATGAAGAATTTTTGTCTTTGCTCACAGTAGAGAAAGACCGCACGATTGAATTGATATGATCGTGATAAGATAATCAGTGAGTGGACATAAACCAAATCAGAACAAAAATGGGGTGGCAGGTAACGATAGAGAGGAAAGGAAGTAACTAGGAGAAGGAAATGGAAAAGGGTTAGGAAAAAGTTTAAGGCATTTAAGTAAGCAAAAAGTAAGTAAGGGTAAAGGTAAAGGTAAAGAATTTGTCATTTCAAGGTGCTATATGGCCGGTACTTAACGCTTTTCAGTATAAGATATTGTAAGTTGTTGTGTGCAAAAAGTGCTAGTCTGCTCACATTGGATCGCTCGCGGCCCTTTCGGCTTTGGAGGTCAAGTCTAGCGCCGATTGTTATCTCTTGTCGCTGTTTTCCGTGGATTACATGGATAAAGCGTGGCTTGGAAGGTAAGGGTAAAGGTAAAGGTAAAGGTAAAGGTAAAGGTAAAGGTAAAGGTAAAGGTAAAGGTAAAGGTAAAGGTAAAGGTAAAGGTAAAGGTAAAGGTAAAGATAAAGGTAAAGGTACAGGTTAAGGTAAAAGTAAAGGTAAAGGTAAAAGAAAAAGTTCAGGTCAGGGGAATAGGGAAAATGAAAATGAAAAGAAAGGTAAAAGTATAGGTTAAGGTAATATTAAAGGATAAGGAAAGGGTACACAAAAAGGGAAAATAAAAATTAAATAGAGAATGAATAAGGCAAAGAGAGGGAAACGGAAATGGGAAAATGGAAACGAAAAGGAAAATTATAAAAAAAACGAAACAAAAGTTATAATGAAGGTAGTATACCTATTTCGAATTACGGTTACGGTTTAGTCAACTAAAAACTACAAAGTTACAATTACGTATATCCTTACAGTAACGGTTACGCCTACTGTTCCCGTTACGATTATGTGTACGATTTTAGTTACGGCTACGATTGTAGCCCCCAGCGGGTAAGGTGGCTTAGAATATACCCGCGTATGAGGCGACTAAAACGCCAAATTTGTTCAAGTGGATGCCAGCGCAATTTATAGCTACTTCAACGCAATCGTCGTACTCGCCTGCTGGTGGCGAATCCTGTTTCTTGACCAGCGAGGCTCTGGGATCCCAAGTTCTGCATGTGTCTAGGGGGTGAGGAGCGGGATGGCCTAAAAGGTTCATTATGGTAATTTCAAATCGTTCCTGAGATAGTCAGGCTTGCACTTCAATGGTGATTGCTACCGGAACGCACCGGATCTATATCCGTCAAAGGACCATCGATAAAACTCCCCAAAACCTTCGAGGAGTGCCCTTATTGCTACAACAACAACAACAACTACAGCTACGATTTTACTTAAGGTCACGCTTACAGCTACGGCTACGAATGTCTTTACGTTTGCTCTGACAGTAACTTTATGATCACGGGTTAGCATGGGTCAGTTTTACTGTCACGATTCGAGTCCTGGTCACGGAAATAAAAGTGATATTTCAAGAAGATTTGGCGAGGTAAAGCGTTTTTTTATACAGTCTAATCTCCATGTAAATAGGTACATTGCTCAGTTATGTAGGCAATACTGTTGATATATTGCTCTGAAGGCAACAGCAGAAAAATGATGTCGCGACCAGTCGTCTGCGAGTAATGCGAATTATTAAACGCGCTTTTCCAAAGGCATTTCTCATCTTCTTGATTTTCAAATACATTGACAGCAACAACAGTGCCTAGCATACCATTTGTATTTATTAACGTATAAAGTAAGTACACTGTAGGAATATCCAATCGAGTATGTTCCATATGGTGATAAGGAGCATTTGCAGGAGAGTTATCTTGGAAACATAATTCAAAGGGCAGAAGCAAAGTTGGGGAGATTTTAACGCTTTCATATATGATTGCACTGGTAGCAGCAGATCTGCAAACAAAGTTTAAATTAATATTACACTTCATTTTTCCTGCCGACTACATCGATATGGCAACGATTTACTTTGTTGGCAGTCGTGCTGCCAAAAACACGCTGATTTTAATTATTCCTGTCATAGAACTTTCACGACAATTTATATTAACTTTGACTGCAATTTAAATTTTAATGCGTTTTGAAATCAAAACTCTTTGAAGTTAGGAAATCTTTTATGCTCAACTTTAGACGGGCTTATTTTTGACTTGTTTGTAAGGAATAATAGATAGAAATTACGTCAGTACTTACATACACAGACAAGTATATGATTTTTTCCACTTCGTGACATTAGAGCTGAGTCCTTCAGAGGGCGAGAGCTCTATATGAGAATGTTTTGGTTTATAACGCAAACAATTATTATGAGTTGTATATTATGTACTCATGAAGCTAATAAAAAATGCATTTAGCATATCTCCTTCATAAGCAGTGTGCGTCAACTGGTTCGTTGAGTGTTCACACGCACCTTAATGCAATCTCATACCCTATTTGCCGTTGACGAACGGAGAATATTAGATAGTACATCTGGTATGACGGGCTTTATAATGTTGTATAGTACCCTACTTTAAAACTTTGGTATTTTATAGCTGCAATAAAATCAATATGGGAAAAATCCGTCAAAAGTATGATGAAGATGTGACCGAAGAATGTAGGCTAAGTAAGAAGCACACTTGGGTATGTTGGTCCATTAGTAAGAATTTGGTATATTTATGCTCAACTGTTCACCGTGTTAGCTTGGTTAATCATCTGATATGTCAAAATTTTCCATCCGAAGCCGCATTGGTTCCATAATCCGTGGTGGGAAAGTGAATACCGAAATGTTCGATTACTCTCTAACTCATCCTTACTCTTGCCACTACTGCAAAAATCAATTCGTTATAGTCACATAGATTTTTCATATAACGGCCTAGTAGTCCTGCAAGTGGGTTACGGAACTCTTCTTAATATTGTCTTTTAATTGAAGTCAAGATCGAGCATATGCTTTACCCGTAGTTTCAATTGTGTTATCTCTAGCAGATCTGCGACCCTTGTTGTTGTTGTAATGATAAGGACACTCCTCGAAGGCCTTGAGGAGTTTTGTCGATGTTGTTGGTCCTTCGCATATCCGTTACGTTCGGGAACCAAGCCCGACCATCTCGGGAACGATTTGTTATGACCACATGCCCTTCTAGGCCATCAACCCCCCCCCCCCCCTCCCACCATTAAATCCCTGAAGAGTACGAGGTCACCAGAGCCCCAGCTGTTAATGAAACGTATAGGTGAGGTTGGCCATTGGTTTTGGAGAAGCTATATATTGCGCTGGCAACCTGAAAGGGGTGCGATTCTTGTGGATAGATCGTCCGCGTAATAGTGGCTAGGAGTGTCTTCTGCCGGATGACCGTTAACAGCTCTGTTCTTTATATATTAGCTAATTTATCTAGTATCTCCAGCATTCCCTCACTATCCTAAAGGTGGATGTGGTTCTCCTTAGCACTTTAATCGTTAATTGGCTTTGGAGCTCATCCTATAATGTGTTAAAATTGGAGCTGAGATACTAGCATAGGCAACAAAGGCAGTCCCCGAAGAATTTGATGTTAAAAGTCCTTTTTTACAGCTCCGGAACTAGCACCTTTCAAGTAACCACGTTGAGCCATCCAAGTAACCCTTAGTTTCTTGAAATTGCTAAGAACGTCTACTAAATATGTGTACATTAATATTTCTTACAGAGTTTAACCTTATACAGGTGAGGTTGACAATGGGGTTAGGAAAGCTGTGTATTGCGCTCAAGAGCCTACATACTTTTGTTTTGGCTTGCAAAACACTTAAATTGCTCATTTTACCATTCAGGTTAGAGTTGTCATTGAAAGAAGCAATGGAATTAGAGTTCAGTCTTTTTGAGTTCTTCCCAGCAGCACTTCAAATGAGGCTCAACTTTCCGAACATGCTGGTCGGCTGATGAAGTCAGCTCCTACATCGCTTCAAGCTCAAATCTACACAGTAGCTTAAGGCCATAGATATTCTTTCGTTATATTTCGTTGCTTGGTACTGTCTTTCAATAAAGCTTGCCTATAAATAAATTACGCGTTCCTCTCATTTGGTCGGCTAGTGTATTTTTCCCATCTTTGTATTTCCCTATTGACGATCTCCGTATTCCCGCTGCTTGAAAAAAGCCGAGCCGAAAATAAAATGCTAATGTTGCAAAGCTGTTGTTCTCTTTGTTGGATATCTCTGCTGTCACACTTTGTCAGCCCATTGCAGGAGATTTACCTTTGAATCTGTGCCAATGATGGAGTTATCTGTTCAACTGATGCCGTCATATCATAGCCCTAGGAGGGAGAGAGATCGTCGATCTGTGCTGAGCATTTCGTTTTTTATTTGCTTTTCTTTGCTGCAATAAGTTCGTTGTGGGTTGAGGTCTTCAAGTACGCCGTTTCGAGTTATTATCCTTGGCAGGACAGGAGATATACCTACTTATGCTAATACCTTTGTAATTTCCAGCTCGATATCGACTGACCGTATATGGCCGGTCGATGACGCCTTTCAGTATAAAGGGGAATTAATGGTGACTTATAACCATAAAGCCATAACCAGATAAAACAGCTGATCGAATGATCGATTAATGGTGACATACCATAACGCTAACTCGATTACATTGATTTCCATAAGGTAGGTGTGATCAGCAGTTTTATCTGGTTATGGCTTTATGGTTATAAGTCACCATTAATTCGCCCTTAAGATATTGTAAGTTGTTGTGCGTAAAAAGTGCTAGTCCGCTAACATTGCGTGGCTTGCTGCCCTTTTGACTTTGGAGGACAGATCTAGCATCGATTGTTATCTGTTGTCACTCTTTTCCGTGGAAGCCATGGATAAAGCGTGGCTTGTACAAGACTCTATCCCCCATTGGGTTTATTGGGTTAAATTGGGCTTCACTACTACATGCATAGCACCTCACTTGCAAACACGTTGATCATTATGCATCGATATGTGGAAAAATGACTACGAAACGGATCGTTGAGTACAAAAAAAAAGACGTTAGAGCGTACATACGATCCACAAAATAAATAAAATACTACAAACAAGTAGAAGAGTAAACAAAACAAATCATTATTTCACAATGACGTTATAACTGCTGGTGGCAATGCCGATGCTTATACATATGAAACGTCATCGGCCGCTGGTGAGAGTGTCTGGTTGACTGGGCCGGACGTCGTCGATCGTTGCTTATGTATCAGAAAGCAAACCCAACAAAGCCAGTTAGTTCGAAGTCGATTTCAATTTCAGTTGTATGAAACGTGTTCGTCGAGTAAAAAGTCGCTGTAATTTAATTTCAGTGACGGTGATCGGAAGAAAAAAAATAAAAAATTTTAATAGGTATAAGTTTTTGATTTTGAACGAGCTCGTATTGAGAGTTATTAAGTTACTAGATATGCATCAATGCGGGAATATGTAATGAATATGCGCGGATGCAAAATTTTGAATTGAAAACTATCTATAAATGGTTATATTTTGTACTTAATGTATAAAGTGAAGGCCCCATAATCCTACGCGCTACCTTTCCTTATTTTATTGTCTTTGGTTTGTTTTGTTTGTGCGAAGTATCGGTCAGTGTGAAAATCGCTAATTCGTTCGGCACGTTCAATGCCTTTCTTCTTCAATAGTAGTAATAATAGTAACAACAACAATAACAACACTCGACATAATAGCAACAATAGCAAAGTCGAGACCTCAACAAGTAGGTAAATTGCGAAGAGAAACGCAGGAAAATATTAAATTTAAAATGTGAAAGCCAGTTAAAACTAAAAAAAAATGAAAAACGAAGAAGAAGAAGTAACGTATGTAATCTAAATAAAAAAAAAAAAAGATAATAAGTGGGAAACGAGTAAAACGGCTCACTAAAGTTGACTTTTTTGGTGGTTGGTTGGCGATGGCGATCGGTAGACAAAAATTACCTACATGTGTACTTTTATGTATGTATGTAAATTATAAAGGGTGCTTTATCGAAGGTGTAATTTTTTAGGCTAACTCTTTACGACAGCATGACACTGCTAATACGCGTTCAAAAATATCGAGAGAGGTATCAAACGGCGCGCCTTGACATCAGTATTAATAATCCGAAGGCGGAAAATAAAACATTCAACTCGTTCAAAAGATATTAACGAAAAACCGAAAAAAGACCCACGGGTACCTCCGAAACCGGGGGTGGTATCCATAGTGTTTTTGCCCAGAACACCCTTCTGCGTTGACGGACTTCGGCCGCGCTTATAAAAAATTACCCTGGGTGGGTCCAACACCGGTTTGGAGACTAAAACTATATCCGCGCAAAACACTTATGTTCACAATTTTTTTTTGGGTACCACAACATTACAACAACCACATGAAAATCGCCAACTTTTACTGCAAATATCTCCGGACAGAGATACAATTTTTCCGCCTTCGGATTATTGTTCTCGAGATTAATACGCGTCTTTTGACATCTCTCTCGATATTTTTGGACGCGTATTAGTCGTAAAGAATTACCTTTTTTAATTCCATCTGGCGATGAAGAGGTAGAGCAGTGCGGAAAGTCCACCTTTACCTAAAGCGAATTTAGTCATCAAGTGTGTTGCTATCCAGATAAATAACTTGCGAGTATAAAATTTGGTCCGATCTGAAGATTTGATTTGTCTTACTCAGGCAGGACAAAAAGGCTTAAGGCCTCTGCGAGCTTGAGTGCGGGCCGAACGGTGTTAGCAGTATAGTTTTGAAAGACATATTGGATACACATTAGAGTTGTAGGATTGAAAAAAGGCTGTGGAAATTGCGAAACATGCGATGCCCACATATAGCGATCTTTTCAATTTAATGGAGGGGATCGGACTGCTGTTTACTGTGGCGATCCAGAAGTAAGTAGATTTTACAGCCTACGAGATTTCTGTAGTGTCTTTCAGGTGGAAATTGTGGCCATAGAGAAAGCAAAAGAAATACTATAGGAAGCATGCTTTAGCTGCATGCAGTATGAAGACAATACTCTCACATAGCACTTCATGAAGAAGTGTCTGGGAATACAAATACCTATTACTTAGAGAGGATTCGCTAGGGTCGGGCCGTTCATTAATACTAGGTTTCCGCTTCTAAAAATATCGAAGGTAGCGAAAGGGCCGATGAGTTGACAAAGGAGAGTGCAGCATTCTTCGAATCTACAGTAAACGCCCCAATCAGTTTGGATAATTCAAAGACCAGAGGATTTGGTTATAATTTATCGAGAAAAAACGGCGTACATAGAAGCGCGGGGTTTCCATGAGCCCAAGGTTATATGCAAGTCCTACAAAAGTCACAAAGTTGCTCATATCCCTAAGGAGAGAGGCTCTTGATAGTCATACCAAAGAAGACACTTCCTGATGAACATAAGTCCTGGAACCTTACGCGCAGTTTTTCAATAAATTAATTAAAATGCATTTGCATGTAGTCCAACTTAGCTGTAGTTTAAACTACCACAGAAAAACCCGGACTAAGTACAAATTTTTTTATAAATTCTTCAGTTTAAGCTGCAAGGGCTCCTTCCTTCTCCAGACATGACTCTGTGGTACCCATATTACTGCCAGACCAGCCCTGCCGAATTAACACATTTGGGCGTAGCCAATTGCGAAGAAATACCGCTTCGCTAAATGAGACCCTTTGCGAGGCGATGAACAGCTGTCTCCCCCAACTGCTTGTAACGACAGCCTTTGAGAATTTTTCTGACGACACGCAAGCGGGTATATGAACAGATGTGTAAGCAACCGCTAACCAAATCTCCTTCTCCGCTTTACGATATTAACAAAGCGGATGTTTGATTGTGTGAGTGGGTTGAACTGTTGCTTGCACATATGTGTATATACGTGCCCGTTCTGCTGGTTTTAAGCACGAGGAGGGTACACATCATGCTTTCCGTACTCTTGGAAAGCTTATCAGCGAACTCAAGAAAACCATGGTAACAAGAAAACATTCTGTTAACCAACCCATTAAAACCTCTGTGAAATCCAATTTCGGTCTCCTATGACGACACGGCAGAAAAACGGCGACTGCACTTATACGGAAACTTTGACATTGGCAAAATCTGAGGGCGCTTTGAATGCCGTGAATAAGATGTTTCGTAAAATCCGCAAGACTGTGAAAAAAAATTTGTTCTTTCAACTCATAAGCAGAAAGCTACAAACAGAGGTGAGATAGGCCCTAATAAGTAAAACGGGAATCCAGTCGCTGACTCCAGACTTTTTTGTGTAAAATTCGGGACATAGGCGAAGTCACCAACTGAACAATAGTCTTAACTACTTTGCGTATGTTACGTTGCTAATTTTTTTAGTCAGTTTTATGTTGCCACTGGAAAACTGCCGATTGTACACCGATTTTGAAACACCGGAAAAAACTCTGTCGGAATAACAGCATTTTGTTTTAGTTTAAAGCACTCATAGTGAAATCTATAAATGTAAACGGATGAGACGACTTTTTAAGATCAAT
Source organism: Eurosta solidaginis (assembly GCF_040869045.1). Classification (NCBI taxonomy): domain Eukaryota; kingdom Metazoa; phylum Arthropoda; class Insecta; order Diptera; family Tephritidae; genus Eurosta; species Eurosta solidaginis. Next base: position 276,727,361 of record NC_090319.1, on the reverse strand, counting down.
TTTCAGTCAATTTCTCGTGCAATTTTTTAAATTGATATTTGGTCAATTTGTTCTTGAGAAGGTCCACCACTTAATTTGAGCTTTGAAGCACAACTTAAGGAAAATACATTATTCAGACACTCTCGTTTTCTTACTTTGGCCCAGTCTACTGGGTAGGATATTAGTCCAGTACGCTACGTTAGAAGCACCTTTTGGTACTAGCCCAACTGCGGCTGAAAAGTTTTGCTTTCAGTTGTTGTTGTTTTAACCATGAATATTTTGGGAAATGTTATCTGTGCTGATGGTCCTTTGCCACATACAGGTTCGGTCGAGCTAGTGATCATCTCGAGAAACGATTTGATATGACCACTTTGAGCCTTCCAGGTCATCCCATGATAAAGCAAATATACTTTAATCATCCGAAGCATTGCTTAAATTTCAAACAAAATTCCCACAACTGCGCCAAAAAGAACACCATCTACTTTAGCACCTCAACTAACGCTATTAGCGCAGTTAAGACATTTGGTTTTAACGGTGGCTTAAAACTATGTATGTGCCTATTTATGGTTGTGTGTTGTTATTGCATGTGTAAGTGTGTAGTATCTGCGTTGAAGTCCAAAGCGGAACCACGAGTTGGTCTCTTTGTTGCCTCTTCTATAAATTTTTTTTTGTTTTCATTATCTCAACATTTTTTTTTTTGCGTGCTATTTATTTGTGTTGTGGTGTTTACTTTTGCACGAAAACGATCAGAGCAGATTTAATTTTGTATACCTTCTCTCTTGTTGTTGGTGCTGTTGGAACTACCTGTGAGATACGTAATAACTTGTTAGGCGCTAAAGTTACTCTCTCGCAAATTTTGCATATCGTTAAATATCTCTCAAAGTCGTAGACCTGTTTTGGTGATCATAGCTACAGTAGCGAACAGAAAAAAAACAGTGGTTAATACTTTTTCCCTTTTCGGTAGTTTAAGAAAAAATGTTGTGAATTTTGTAATTGAAACTATGCAAAATAAACTTAAAAACTGAATTTCAATTATTATGTTTTTCTAAGAGAAACTGAAAAGAAAGAACCATTTACTGGCATATTGCGATGGACCCATTTCGAAAACCGCCAACGTAATCATCATCAGGCAATTTTGTAATGTTATCAAAGGTTTCACCGGGATTCGAACCGTGGATCACATGGTGAAACTGCAGTAGCCTTTAACCACTAGGCCATCCTGCTGGTATTTGTTTTCATGCTTAATTCAGTTTTTCTCATTTCTACACTAACAACACAATTGAGACATTTTGTCTCTATATTAATTTGTGTGCCATGTAGATTTGTTTTTTCTAGCAGGATGGCCTAGTGGTTAAGGCAACTGCAGTTTCACCGTGTGATTCACGGTTCGAATCCCGGCGAAACCTTTGATAACATTACAAAATTGCCTGATGATGATTACGTTGGTGGTTTTCGAAATGGGTCCATCGCAATATGTCAGTAAATGTTTCTTTCTTTTCAGCTTCTCTTAGAAAAACATAATAATTGAAATTCAAGTATTATAAGTCGGTGTTAAGCTCATGAATTTTTAAATATAACTATAAACTGAACACACCATTAAAAAAACATACATAAACTTAAAAACGTTTTGGAAAAAACTCGAAATTTCGAGAAAAATTTCCGAAAATTCTTAACCTTTCATTGAGAGTTCACTGAATTTTTTTTGTGTATACAGTTTTGTAGCTCAAGCAATTTTAGTTCAATAAAGTACAAGTTATAAGTTTCTCAAAACTTGCATTGATTTTTGAAAATTTTTTTACGAAGGGTGTTTTAGATTTGCCTTCATACGAAACGTGAAAATTGTGGAAAACAAAATTTTCAAAAATAATTAGAAATTTCGAGAGACTAAAACTTATGCTTTGTTAGACTTAGATTGATTGAGCTACAAAACTACTCATAATAATTCAGAGAGCTTCAATTAAAAAGTTCGAAATTTTCAGCATTTTTTCGAAAAGGTTTTTGAGATTGGCTTGCATAGTCTGAGTTACAAAATTTCTAAATCTTTTTTCTTAAATATGGAAAATAAAAGGGAAAAGATTTAATTGACAAAGTGTTTTAAAAATTGCCACTGCTATTTTTCTGTTCGCTGCTGTATACACTGACTTGTTTTGAAGTTTCGTTGTAGCGAAAAAGCAGAGTTTGCAATCAATTTACTACTTCAGGCAAAGCCCAGTGTAAAAGCCAAAACCACAATAAATAATAACAAGTTTATGATGTGGAAAAATGCTGGCCAAATGTGACAGTTGCAAAAGTCAGCTCAGTAAATAAAGTTTACTACCGGTTGTAATTCTAATTTTAACAAATTTGAGTAGAATAGTGTTATAAAAATTTTAGAACTAAAATACTGTATACAGTTAAAAAAATTTTTTTAAGAAAAAGTTAGATATAATATATATATATATATATATTATATTATAAAGATGTATGTGCACGACTTGAAAATTTATGTTTTTATACTCAGCTGAGCAGAGCTCACAGAGTATATCAATTTTGTTCGCATAACGGTACCCCGTAACGGCATAAACTAATCGAGATAGATATAGACTTCTATATATCAAAATGATGTGGGTAAAAAAGAAATTCATTTAGCGATGTCATACCGTCCGTCCGTCTGTCCGTAGACATGATAACTTGAGTAAGTTTTGAGGTATCTTAATGAAATTTGGTATGTAAGTTCCTGGGCACTCCGCTCAGATCGCTATTTAAAATGAAAGAAATTGGAATATAACCACGCCCACTTTTTCGATATCGAAAATTTCGAAAAACCGAAAAAGTGCGATAATTCATTACCAAAGACGGATAAAGCGATCAAACTTGGTAGGTGGGTTGACCTTTTGACGCAGAATAGAAAATTAGTAAAATTTTGGACAATGGGCGTGGCACCGCCCACTTTTTAAAAAGGTAATTTAAAAGTTATGCAAGCTGTTATTTGACAGCTGAGTATGTAATGTTCGGTTACACCCGAACTTAGACTTCCTTACTTGTTTTAGGTTACAATTTGGCGGAGCAACATCTAGGTAAAAGCGCTAAATCTGTTGAGCTCCTTTTGGGATAGCGGATATACAGAGAAATAAAATAAAAAAAAATAAATGTAAAGCGCATCTGCAAGGCAGATGAGTTTTCACTGAGAGCTTTTCATGGCAGAAATACACCCGGAGCGCTTGCCAAACACTGCCGAGGGGCGACCCCGCTTAGAAAAATTTTCTTCTAATTGAAAAGCCTTATTTCTAAAATTTTGATGTTGCTTTGCCCGGGAGTTGAACCCAGGGCATACGGTGTGATAGGCGGAGCACGCTACCATCACACCACGGTGGCCGCCAGAGAAATAAATGTATGTAATTATGGTTAGGTGGCAGCCCTACTATTCGTTCTAACGTAGAGTTTGTTCCAAAAAAAGCACCGTAAATTCAATACATCTTGATTTGAGATAAGGCGTTTACAATAAAAAAAATTAAGACATTACCTTCTTCACTCGAATTCGTAAATAGGGTGACGTTCCATAAAACACTGAGATTGTACGTTTTTTATAAAGTAAATTTAGCCACTGCATTTTTTATTAATTTTCTGGTAAAGGGCGTGTTTTAAAAGTTTGTAGAGACAGAGCGTTATAGAAACAGAACACAAAATAGGGTGTTATTCCATTTAGAAGTCGATATCCTCTGATTATCACCTCGGTGCTAAGCAGGAAGGACAAAATAGGAAAGGAGGCCTGATTAGAGTTAAGTATACACACCTCTGAACATTGAAAAAAAAATGAATTGGTGCGATTTACCTCCGAGGAGGTTAAGGCCGAGCTTCTCTTCCAGTTTGCATGGTGACCTACATGTTTTACGCGGACTTCGAGCTGCAAGGCAGATGAATTTTAACTGAGAAACTTTTAATGGCAGAAATATACAAATATACTCGGAATGTTTGCCAAACCACTGCCAAGGGGCGACCCCGCTAAGAAAAACTTTTTTCTAGTTAAAAATCTTTTTCTAACATTTTGATGTTGCATTGCCCGGGAGTTGAACCCAAGAACTTCGGTGTGGAAGGCAAATCAAGTGGACTCCAATTCTTTCTGTTTGTATGCCGAATGCCAAGTGATATTTAGTTGTGGCTGTCGTCCTAAATATTGCTTTCCGAGACAATTTTATTAAATCCTCTGTTTTTTTTTTTTGTTGTTTTCTTGAAATAGGTAAGTGTGTATATTTCTGTTGTGGTTGATTCACCTGCCACTACCTTAGTGATGTATAACCATGCATCGGATTTTGCCAGTTCATCATATTTTTCATTGCTGCCTATATTTCTGTGACCCGTTACCCCTGTGCGTGTAATGGTCGCTTGTTTGCTGCATTGCGCTAAATCCAACATCATAAGCGCTGCATGGTTGTCTGAGAATATGCACACCTATCAACCTCTTCTGTAATTTTCCAACAGGAAGCAACAGTCCCCCTCTATTCCTAGTAGCTCTGCTTGGAAGATACTAGCTGAGTTTGGAGAATGGAGAGTTAGGTGGATTGATTTACGTACTGTAAGTCCTGCCTCACTGTTCATACTTTCGATTGCCAAAGCGTTCAAACCACTGTTTGCGAATGTTAGTAATTGATGGCAGCACCTGTTGAGACCTCCGAATAGAAAATGTAATTTCCTCTTATATTCGTTACTGCTTTATAAAATTGTTTGGTGATTTTTTAACCGTCTACGTCATTTCTTTCAGCTAAGAAGTTTATATGATTTTCGTTAGAGCAAAACTGGCCTAAAGCCACGCATGTGCCCTTCTACAATATTTTTTTCATAACCCCATTTGCATCTATGCACTTTATTCATAATTGGACAAATGTAAGAAGATCACTGATGTTCGCTAATGGAAGCCTTACTATGTACAAATGTATATTTGTTTATGTACTATGTACTATGTACTACCTATGTATGTATGCATGTTTTGTGTAAACAGATATCGCAACAAACAGATTTTGTAATTCTATCAACTTCCGAGACGTGCTTATCATAACAAACGTGCAAATCATAAACTCAAGCGCTCAAGCGAAAACATGGAAAAGGGCGCAAAAACAAAATTTCCACAACTCGAGATCACCGATAAAATAATACAACAATAACAAACACCATAGCAATATGAGTATGACTAACAAAAAATTGAAAGTAATAAAAGTTAAATAAAAAATAATAATAATTGTGCGACGAGAAACAGCAATTCATTTTAATTATTAAATGCTCAAACTCCAACTGCATACAGTAGCTAATAAAAGTTTGTGCATAACAAATTTGTTCGGAATGTTGTAATATCTTGCATAGCTGTTGCGTTTGCGCGCTTGTTGTTGTTGGTGTTAGGGTCTCTCATACACGCTCACTAACTCACTATAAACGGATGACAACAGTGAAAGTGAATTTTTTAAGTTGGTGTTATTCACTTTTCATTGTTCCAAATGAATGGCAAAAGTTCATATAAAAAATTAATAACGCCAAGGGAAATCAACAACAAAAAATATTTAATTGCTTTTAGTGTAAAATTTTCTCGTAATAATTTTTCCATTTCCCACTCTCGCGTATTTCATTGTCATCGCAATAATCGTCATTTGCACCGTCCTCTTCGACAACAACAACAACAACGACGTTGTCATCGAGCACCACCGCACACAGATAATGGGTTTCACATTAAGTTCGTAGATAACGTAAATTAGAGAAGATAAATAAACAAATAATACATAATACAGCGCCGGAAAGCTAATTAACACACCCTTGATTAGCTAACATTTGAAGGTTAATTTTCCTTCTAGTTTTTATACCCAGCTGTACTTGTACACAGGGTATTATAACTTTGATTGGATAACGGTTGGTTGTACAGGTATAAAAAGAATCGAGATAGATATAGACTTCCATACATTAAAATCATCAGTATCGAAAAAAATTGATTGAGTCGTCCGTCCTTCTGTCTGTCGGTTAACACGATGACTTGATTAAATATTGAGATATCTTCACCAAATTTGGTACGCGAGCTTATCTGGACCCAGAATAGATTGGTATTGAAAATGAGTAAAATCGGATAATAACAACGCCCATTTTTTATATATATAACATTTTGGAAAACACAAAAAACCTGGTAATTTAGTAAATAATAAACCTAGAATGTTGAAATTTTACGTATGGACTGATATTGATACTCTTGATAAAAATTAAAAAAAAAAATGTTTAAATGGGCGTGGCACCGCCCATTTGCGATAAAATCAATTTTACAAATATTATTAATCATAAATCAAAAATCGATAAAACTTATGGTAACAGAATTCGGCAGAGAAGTTGCCTTTACCATAAGGAATGCCTTGAAGAAAAATTAACGAAATCGGTTAAGGACCACGCCCACTTTTATATAAAATATTTTTAAAACGGTCGTGGACGAATAAAATAAGCTATATCTTTGCAAAAAAGAGCTTTATATCAATGGTATTTCATTTCCAAGTGGAGTTATAACAATAAATATGAAAATCTGCAAATTTTAAGAAATGGGCGTGTCACCGCCCCTTTTATGACTAAGCAATTTTCTATGTTTCGGGAGCCAAACTCGAAGAATTAGTTCAGAATAGAACGATATATTTATTATTGCGCAGCCTTGTAACACTATTAAGCACACAAAACAAGCAACAACAGCATTTCAAGTGTACAGCTGGGTATGTAATGTTCGGTTTCGCCCGAACTTAGATTTCGTTACTTGTTCTAGTTAAAAATCTTATTTAGTTAAATAATTTAAAGTGGCCTAGATAGTGAGATATAAGAAAAAGGTTAGGGTAAAATATACATAGGTACGGTTGTACTGACAGGTGCGTAAGGACCTCAAGAAAGCTGTATGGGTCCAGAATATTACCAGTAGTTTGCTCAACGACCAAATTGAAAAAACATATTAAAAAAGTAAGGAAAAAATTTACAGAAAAATTTGGGAGGAGGGGTAAAGAAAAAGGCATATATTGCAGTATGAACAAAATTTTAAGGTCCTCCTTTTACCCAATGTAGACGTGGTCTTCGAGTCGGATGATCGGCTCCATATCTTAATATCACTAAATGAATAAGGCCCGGTTTTTCAGTAAAAGTTCAACTCAGTTTGTTAGTTAAACTACGCTTAAACTTATTCTGCAGTTCTTCAGTCTACTTTAACTGAAGTTTAAGCTGAGCTTAAGCGGCCAATCCTGCAGGGTTAAACTTTAGTTAACCTATCAGTTATTTGCGTTCGTTCGAAGTGGCGTCGAATATACCCAATAAGCATTTAGGCTTGAGTACCATTAGAGCTCATGTTGATAACTAGGAATACTTCTGAAATCACAAGGATTATTTCGAAACAGTGGCTCAATTCGAGAATCATAGTATACTCAGCAAAACAGGGAACTTTTTATATTAACAAAAAATGCTATTACTTAAGTTGAAAAACCTAAATTAACAACTTGTGGTTCTCTAACTGGACTCAAATGTAAGATTTAATACTACAGTATTTTCACGAAAATAAAATTAAATATATGCATATAATTTAAAAAATAAATAAATGCGAGGCGCGATAGCCTCCGAAGAGATTTTAGGCCGAGCTTCTCTTCCAATTTGCGTCGTGCTCTTTTTAATTTTTCTAACAAATTGGCGGGACAGGACCTACTTGTTTTATTCCGGCTCCGAACGGCATCTGCAACGCATATAGTTTTCACTGGGGAGCGACCCCGCTTAGAAAAATGTTCTACTAATTGAAAAACCTTGCTTCTAAAATTTTGATGTTGCTTTGCCCGGTGTGGTAGGCGGAGCACGCTACCATCACACCATTGCGGCCGCCTATATAAAATTTATTTTTGATTAATTAGGCTTCATTACTGCTATCAACCAGGTGTTTATTTCTCAGAACAAACAGAACCACCTTGGAAATCTTTTTCAACTCCACCTCAACTCGATATGCAATGTAGGATATCAACTGGAGAAATGTATTTGATATTCATTTGAGAACTGTACGTTTCTCAAGATCTCTCGAAATTAGGATAATAACTGGACGTTGGAGATCAACTCGAAAACTTTTAATTTTACAAAATTTCTCAAAGGTTGGATAGTGATTGGACAATGAAGTTGGATATCAACTTGAGAACTATCTGGTTTAATAATTAAATAATTATGTTGGATATCAGTTCCGGAACTATATACATATTTCGCTGGAGAATTTTTTTCCATGTTTGTTGGGTAAACAAAATCCAGCTGTTGCCATATCTACAAATTATCTAGATAATAAAAAAACCAATGTTGCCGACTGGAATTTGACTGGCCTTAGTTTAATCGTAGCTTAACCGTTTACTGAAAAACCGGGCATAAGACGTCTATGGGTAGTATATTTGTGAAAATTATGTTGCGAACCTTTTTTGTGTCCATTTCATTTGCTTTTGGCATACTGCCTCAATTCTCAGACGGCTTCGGAAATATTCTGAAGACATAAAATACAGAAGTTTTTCAGAATATAATGGGATGTAACCGAGCTTTTCACAGTTAATCTGCACTACCAGTTCTAAGCTTTTTTGCTTTAAATGAGAGGAGAAAAAAAATTTAAAGAATTTTTTCAACATATGTATGCCCCTTAAACAAATGAGATTAGAAAAGAGAAAGAATTGGAAGGAAAGACGGGAGTACCAAGTACTCGTAAACTAGTTAACTAACATGTGTGTGTCTACACCTTTTTCAGTTTTAGTTTAGAAAATTACAATTGTAGATCAGAATTTTTATTTTTTGTTCAGAAAATAACAATTATAGTTCAGAAAGTTTTATTTGAAGTTCACAAAGTTTCAACTGAATTTTCAATTTCTTTCTTAACTACACCATTTTTAGGTTTAGCTCAGAAAGTTGCAATTAAAATCAGAAATTTACAACTGAAGTTAAGAAGGTTCAATTGAAGTCTAGAAAATTACAATTGTACTTCAATTGAAATATCAATTGCATTTTTCTGAACTTCACATGAAACTTTCTGAACTAGAATTGAAGTTTTCTGAGCTACAAATGAAAGTTTTAAACTACAATTGTTATTTTTCAAACTTTAAGAAATAATTTTCTGAACTTAAATTTTATATTCTGAACAACAATTGTCATTTTCTGAACTAAAATTGAAAATTTTGAATTAAATTGTAACTCTCTGAACTTCAATAGCAACTTTATTAACCTCAATTGTAATTTTCTGAACTTCAATTAAAAATTCTGAGCTACAGTTGCAATTTTCTGAGCTACAATTGCTCTTTTTCTGAAATTCAATTGCAAGTTTCTGAACTTCAATTCAACATTCGGAACTTCAAATGCAGTTTTCAACTGAAAATTCTGAACTTCAATTGCAACTCTCTGAACCACGGTTAACGTTAACCTTTTAAGTTAACTAGTAGAGCTAGCCCAGTGGTTGAAGTTAAGCCCCAGAAGAGGTAACTTTATCAAAAACAAATAGTTTCAGACTTTCTGAGAAGGTTTCATAGGCTTCTTGTCGGTAAGTTTTCGATGACAAATCGATAACTTGTTCGATGAAAAGCCCATAAAGTATTGGTAACACTCTAATAACAAATCGACAAGAAATTGATAAACAATCGATAGTTTTTCGATAAACTTTCGATAAATATTACAAATAGTCTCTAATAAATCGATAACTCATATTTTTTTTTTTTTTTTGTTTTCGGCATTAAAAACCTTTAAATTTCTTCTACTACATATGGGCGATGCTAAGCTTATTTGCAAAAATTCTACAAAATTTCTACATTGAGTCGTACAGCTAATCCACTCCCCAAGTTTTAACACTTTATCAGTATTTGTTGTATCAGTTTTTCGATACCGAAAAAGTGGACGTGGTTATAATCTAGGCGGGCGGTAGGTCGGGCTAAGCATAACAAATTGGGGTGGTTTCTAACGAATTTCATCCACTTCTACAAGAAACTGTTCTTTTTATAAAAACAACACCTCTGCCGAATTTCGTTAGAATTGGTAGATTTTTCTTCCATTTGTGGCATTAGTAGTACAACAGTGAGATTACCTAAATAAGTAGCGGGAATACGACCATTTTCTAAAATTTTGCGAAATTTTTATTTTGAGTCATAAGGCACGCATTAAGTCATCACTTTATCGATCTTTGGTAACGAATTATCGCATTTTTTCCTTTTTTCTAAACTTTCGAAATCGAAAAACCAAGCGTAGTTTTCCTTCTATTCCGCTCATTTACTATACCAATCTATTTTGGATCCAGATAAAGAAGTATGGCAAATTTCGTAAAGATATGTAAATTTTTGCTCAAGTTATCATGATAACGGACGGACAGACATGGTTCAATCAAAACCTTTAACGATCTTGATAATTTTTTAATTAGAAAGTTTATATCTCTCTCGATTCCTTTATGTTATTACATAATATCGTTATCCAATTCGAGCTTTGTATAATATTGTGACGAATATTAGCATCACCTAGCTATTAGTGAATAATCACGCAACAACAAAAACATGAAGCAGCCATTCTTATGTACGTGCGCAGATTAAAACTAGCAACACTTTTGTAGAAGGCGACGAAGAGCTGTCTCACACACACAGATGTAGTCATCAGCCGAAGTATTTACTCACTCATACACACGCATATGGCTATAAACTACAAATATACCTAACTAGACTTTGGGAGAAATGGGTGAACGAGGAAACTGAGAGTATAAAAGCAGCGCCAGCTGAGTAATAACGTATCAGTTTTGATTTAAACACGCTATTGGTTGTGAAGTATATTTGTAAAGTACTACTCCCAAAGTAATTTAAATAAAGAGCAGTTTGCAATACTGAATATTGCAGTGATTTATTCAACAGTTTAGCGATTCGAACGTTAGCAGAAGGTTTCAAATAAGCGGAGTTTCCCAAAATTCGTTACAATATAAAAAACACGAGATATAAAGTACAAGAACACGCGGGGCAAAAAAAAATTTATTTGATTTGAAAAATAGTCTATTTGATTTGGAAAAAAGAGAGAAAACGAGACTTAAAACAGTTTCATTTGACTCAAAAAAGGGTTCATTTGAAGTAAAAAAAGTATCACCTGGTTTGAATAAAGTTTCATTTGACTTAAAAATGCTATATAAGTAACATGAACTTGATATATTTTTTAGATTTTCTTGAAACGTCACACATATCTCACCTGCCACATTTAAAAAATTCCATCAGGGCTATGTTAATGTGCAAAGTACCAACCTGTTTGCGTATATAAATGTAGCAATTTATATTCATATGCACATAAACATATATACGCACGATGACATAGCAAAAGTAGCTAAGTCAACAACAATGTGGCAAGCAGTTTTATGTATTGTCAACCCAATTAAACGCAACAACATTGTTGCACCGTCAATCTTTAACCGACAACCATATGCTCTTTAATGTTCTAAGCCCTGTACGCTCGCTTCAAAGTTGCTTCATTTCTTTACTTACAGTTCGTATGTTTTTTTTTTCTTTTTTTTTTTCTTTTTTATTGCCACACTACCATTTCTGTCACTTTGCGGCAACTCAGTTAGTTGTCTTTTGCAGTCTATTAAGTTGCGCCTTTTTGTCGTTGCACATTCACGTGCCGCATGTGGCAGAGAAACAGTGAGTAAACTCGTTAATATATAAGTAAAATATAAAAGAGAAATCGAAAAGGTGCATATCAGGTGGAACAGCGCAAAAGTGCATTCGTGGATGCAGTGACAGAATAAATTAAACTCGTTTAGAGGGGGAAAATGGCAGAAACATGAACAGGTAAGAAGCAAACAGGGGGTGGTGCAACTCTCAGAATTTAAATATTATTTTTATTTAATAATTTAATTTTTTTCAGATTATGTTTAAGATTTTATGTTTAATAAATTTCTTTTATGTTTACTATATTTTTGATTTTTTCATTCTTCGTTGTTGAGTAAATTTGTTGGTTTGAACTGTTTTATCACTACTATTTTGATGACGATTGTATTTCTTCAGTAGTTGTGATGTTGTGATTTTCTTTTTATCAAAAAACTTATGTTTTTGTTGTTGTTGCAGCAATAAGGACACTCCGCAAAGGCCTTTGGGAGTGTTATCGATGTTGATGGTCCCTTGCCGGATGTAGATCCGGTATGTTCCGGTAACAAGCACCATAAAGGTACTAGCCCGACCATCTCGGGAACGATTTGGTATGGCCACATACAACCTTCTAGGTCATATCGCCCTCCCACCACCTAGATCCATCAGGAGTTCTGGGTCGCCAGAGCCTCAGCTGTTAATGACACAGGATTCGCCACGGGTAGGTGAGGTTGACAATTGGGTTGGAGTGGTCTTCCGTAATTCGACTCGTAAAATGGTCTCGTCGAGGGTTCGATTCGAATTGAAGTATCGAACTGATGCGTGTAGACTATCGAACAACATAAAACCATCCTGCTTCTTTACGAGTGGAATATCAAATTATCCAAACAATATCTCGGCAGCCGGTTCAAAAATGCCCTATCTTAGCAAACTCTTGAAAAAAGGACCTATAAGAGATTTTGCTTAAATAACACTAAAGTTCAAAATGTTTTTCAAAAACGTCCTGTATCAGAATTGTTTTGTATAATACCCCTTTTCAGAATTCCTTTATAAACAGTCTACCTAAATAAAAGTTCAATACTATATTTTAAGATAGGATAGCAGGTTTTTGAAAAAATAGAGAGGCGCATTCTTCAATCCAATTCTGAGATAAAACGTTTTAGGAAAAAGTTATGATATAGGTTTTTCTTTAAAACGAAATGTAAAATAGGGCGCTTTCGGACTGACGGCCGAGATAGACTAATAATTCACTCAAGCGCCGTTATAAGAGCTCTCGCTAATCAACTATTCGAATAATCAATTAGTCGGTTAACAAAAGTTGCTTGGTAAGATAATCGTTAATCGATTAGATGTTTTTTCATTCGATTACTGACAGATTCAACTATTCGAATATTTACTTTTTTTGTACATTTAATGAGTTCTTCGAATCGTTAGGATATTGTGGAGTTATTGTAAGCCTCTGCAGCTCTTATATTTTGTACTTTGTTTCTTTAGTATCCTCAGGAACTGGAACAGAAGTTTCATATGAAAATTTTCAACTTTATTTTTAAATGGGACAAACTTCGATTAACGAAACCACCGTTATTCCAATAATGACAGTTATTTGATTTTCTATCAATGCAAAAGTCTAGTCTAGACTAGTCGATTAGCCGAATAATCGATTGTTAACAAAAGCCCTAGTCGCTACGTATCATTTGTTTGAACTTTTCGTTCGTTTTTTTTTTCATTACCATATATTATATAATACTTCCCAATTTATTTAATAAATTTTCCATTACATATTATTAAATATTGATTTCTCCTATTTCAGAATTATTTTTCTTTCTTATTTTAAATGTTAACTATCTCCGTATGTTTCCGTTTACTTTGTGTTTTTTTTTTGTGGTGAAATTTAATGTCAGCATTTTTTGTTTATGGGTAATTTAGCTGTTGTCTTTTTTTGTTGTGGTTGTTTTAAATTCTTTTCAAAGTTATTCATTTCATTAAATATTTTTTTATGCTGATTTGTTATTTTTTATTTAGACCATAAATTTTTTTCACTTGACTTCACAATTATTCAGTTGACTCGCTCTCTTGTGGCATTTTTCATTCATACTTTTTGTTTAATTAAGGTTTTATTTTACGATAGGCTTCGTTGAATATACTTAAATAAAAAGGTGTCTATATATTATACCAAGTGACTAAAAATATGGCTAAATTTTATTAATGATATAAACCCACTCTAACTTTACATATTTTTATAAAACACATATATTTTGCATGATTCAGCGGCCAAGGGCTTTTTCATGTAACTCGATACGAAAGAAATTTCATTCGGATTTGAAAAAAAATTGTATGATTTGATAGCTTTTGAACCGAATTACCTCTCGAATCGAGTTACAGAATAAGACCCCAGATTATCGATCATCCTGTCTATACCTTTTCGAAGCTCCCATAGAAAAAGTGATTCCTTCCTTCCAAAATCTAACAGTGTAGCTCAACTCCTGAGTGAAATATCATCATATCTCGGCTAAGGGTTTCAAAACGCCTTATCTCAGCCAAATTTTTAAAAACGGCCTTTCAATATTGTTTTAACAAACGACCTCTTATAAGTATTTGATGTCAAAGCGCGTTGTATTAAAATAAGTCATTATGTTTTTTAGAGAAAAAAATTTGCTGAGGTCGCTACTTACTAGTTTTTTTTCTGAATTTCACCCCTTCATCAGCTAGCTTTTCGAATGCTGAGCTTTGAACTTGAAAGCACCTGCATTCTTACTGCTGTTAAGGCAGTAGATTCCTTCTATCCACTCACCCATTTAGATTCACCGCTGGACGCTTTGTAGTTTGTTTTTACTTTTGCCATTTTGTTGCTCCTTTTTTACACACTTCGGTACATACATATATATATTTGAATTCAAAATTATGTAGAATATTTGTCTGTGCTTTCAACAGAACTTTAGGGCTTCATTCTGTATTGCGAAGGATAGCTGAGACGAACGATTCGCCTCCAACCGATTTCGTCCAGCAATGGTATTCTTAACCATTTTCGTTCGGCCTTTACGTTTCTAACTTTATGTCAAACAAGAAGGCGGAAGCAAGTGTCAAATGATCTGCTGCCATCGTTTAGCATAGTGCAAATACACTAGCGATTTGCCTCTGGGGCGAAACGAACGTTCGTTTCGTAATATCGAATGAGGCCCTAATACTGTTCATATGTTTGCTTTGATATGAAAGCAGGTTTCATCATACAGCTGGGAGTATTTCATGTTTGGTATAAAGCTGCTTAAAGTAAAGTTCTGGTAAGCCAACGCTTTTTTTGCCATGAGGTAAATCTATAAGCTGTGATTAGTTGAAGCATCGTTGCTGTAAAGCCTCTGTCGCTATATAGTTTTACATCAGCTATCTCTTTGTGCTCAACGGGCCTACCTCAACGCTTAGTATACATAGATAAATGTTGGTTCTTGGACCATATACTTTCAATCCTGAGTTATCGTATTACAAGCCTCCGGACACTCGTTGTGGATGTCATTCATCTCGTTGTCGTCAACAGTATATCTCCATATTACTTCCAGCCATTCAATTCCTTTGACTAAAAATTCTACTTTATATTCAGAAAGGCAATAATGTAGTATTTTTTTATGATACTGAAAAAATCAATGCTGCTGATAAGTCAAGATGCAACACTTAAATTTATAAGAGGAATCGTTGTCAAATGCGACTCTATTTTGTAATATTGACTGCAACCTGTCTGGTTAATTGCATCATGGGCAAAGTGTATTTAACAAAGTGTGATTGAATTTGATAGTTCTCTCATAAAAAACCGGACTGTAATGTCAAAACGAAAAAAAATCTTAACCCTTTCAGAAACTTTTTCAAAATTTGTTTATATTAAACTTGAAAGAGAAAGCTTTTATTTTTAAACAAAACACCATCAATAGAAAGGTACATGTACACATTTTGTTGTTGTTATGGTAGCGATAAAGACACTCCCCGAAAGCTTTGGGGAGTATTATAGATGTTTATGGACCTTTTCCGAACATAGATCCAGTAAGTTCCGGTAACAAGCACTATAAAGGTATAAACCCGACCATTCCGGAACGATTTAATATGACCACATTGAACCTTCTAGACTATCCTTCCACCACTTCCATGAGGAACTTGGGGTCGCCAGAGCCTCGCCGGCTAAATATTTGTGTGATATTTTACATTTGTAGGTGAGGTTGTTAATGGGTTGTGGAAGCTGTAAGGCTATAAAGTTTTTTGGTGCGCTTATCAACCCCTTGAATCCTCTTACAATTCCATTTAGAAGGTAGAAATGTGAAAAGGAGCACTAGGTGTGAAGATTGCAGTGCGTGTTACAGCAGCAAGACGAAAGCATAACGTAAGAAACGTAATGACTGAATGATATCGACATAGAATACGATTGCTAGACGAAATCGTCCCTCCTATATTTCGTTCGCAATAATGAATGGTGCTCTTAGTTTTGCAAAAGGGTGTCAGTGATTGTTGGAAAATTCTCATAAAATTTAATCGAACAACATCAATAAAAACAAGTAAGGAAAGTTAAGTTCGGGTGTAACCGAACATTACATACTCAGTTGAGAGCTATGGTGACAACATAAGGGAAAATAACCATGTAGGAAAATGAACCGAGGGAAACCCTGGAATGTGTTTGTATGACATGTGTATCAAATGAAAGGCATTAAAGAGTATTTTATGAGGGAGTGGGCCATAGTTCTATAGGTGGACGCCATTTAGGGATATAGCCATAAAGGTGGATCAGGGTTGACTCTAGAATGCGTTTGTACGATATGGGTATCAAATGAAAGGTATTAATGAGTATTTTAAAAGGGCGTGGACCTAAGTACTATAGATGGACGACTTTTCGAGATATCGCCGTAAAGATGGACCAGGGGTGACTCTAGAATGCGTTTGTACGATATGGGTATCAAATGAAAGGTGTTAATGAGTATTTTAAAAGGGAGTGGGCCTTAGTTCTATAGGTGGACGCCGTTTCGAGATATCGCCATAAAGGTGGGCCAGGGGTGACTCTAGAATACGTTTGTGCAATATGGGTATCAAACGAAAGGAGTTAATGAGTATTTTAAGAGGGAGTGGGCCTTAGTTCTATAGGTGGACGCATTGTCGAGGTATCGCAATAAAGGTGGCCAAGGGGTGACTCTAGACTTTGTTTGTACGATATGGGTATCAAATGAAAGGTGTTAATGAGTATTTTTAAAAGGGAGTGGGCCTTCGTTTTATAGGTGTTCGCCTTTTCGAGATATCGCCATAAAGGTGGACCAGGGGTGACTTTAGAATTTGTTTGTATGATATGGGTATCAAATGAAAGGTGTTAATGAATATTTTAAAAGGGCGTGGGGCTTAGTTCTATAGGTGGAACCCTTTTCGAGATTTCGCCATAAAGGTGGACCAGGGGTGACTCTAGAATTCGTTTGTGTAATATGGATATCAAACGAAATAAGTTAATGAGTATTTTATGAGGGAGTGGGCCTTAGTTCTATAGGTGGACGCCTTTTCGAGATATCGCCATAAAGATGGACCAGGTGTGACTCTAGAATGCGTTTGTACGATATGGGTATCAAATGAAAGGTGTTAATGAGTATTTTAAAAGGGAGTAATCCTTAGTTCCATAGGTGGACGCCGTTTCGAGATATCGCCATAAAGGTGGTCCAGGGGTGACTCTAGAATGAGTTGGTACGTTATGGGTATCAAATTAAAGGTATTAATGAGAGTTTTAAGAGGGAGTGGTGGAAGTTGTATATGTGAAGGCGTTTTCCAGATATCGACCAAAATGTGGACCAGGGTGACCCAGAACATCATCTGTTGGATACCGCTAATTTATTTATATATGTAATACCTGCCAAGATTTTAAAGGTTTTTTATTTCGCCCTGCAGAACTTTTTCATTTTCTTCTACTTAATATGGTAGGTGTCACAATCATTTTATAAAGTTTTTTCTAAAGTTATATTTCGCGTCAATAAAACAATCCAATTACCTTACCATCCAATTTCATCCCTTTTTTCGTATTTGGTATAGAATTATGGCATTTTTTTCATTTTTCGTAATTTTCGATATGGAAAAAGTGGGCGTGGTCATAGTCGGATTTCGTTTATTTTTCATACCAAGATAAAGTGAGTTCAGATAAGTACGTGAACTGAGTTTAGTAAAGATATATCGATTTTTGCTCAAGTTATCGTGTTAACGGCCATGCGGAAGGACAGACGGACGACTGTGTATAAAAAGTGGGCGTGGCATCAACCGATTTCGCCCATTTTCACAGAAAACAGTTAGCGCCATTAAATCTATGCCCATACCAAATTTCAAAAGGATTGGTTAATTTTTGTTCGACTTATGGCGTTAAAAGTATCCTAGACAAATTAAATGAAAAAGGGCGGAGCCACGCCCATTTTTAAATTTTCTTTTATTTTTGTATTTTGTTGTACCATATCATTACTGGAGTTGAATCTTGACATAATTTACATATATACTGTAAAGATATTAAATTTTTTGTTAAAATTTTACTTTAAAAAAAAATTTTTTTTAAAAGTGGGCGTGGTCCTTCTCCGATTTTGCTAATTTTTATTAAGCGTACATATAGTAAAAAGAGTAACGTTCCTGCCAAATTTCATCATGATATCTTCAACGACTGCCAAATTACAGCTTGCAAAAGTTTTAAATTACCTTCTTTTAAAAGTGGGCGGTGCCACGCCCATTGTCCAAAATTTTACTAATTTTCTATTTTGCGTCATAAGTTCAACTCATCTACCAAGTTTCGTCGCTTTATCGGTCTTTTGTAATGAATTATCGCACTTTTTCGGTTTTTCGAAATTTTCGATATCGAAAAAGTGGGCGTGGTTATAGTCCGATATCGTTCATTTTAAATAGCGATCTGAGATGAGCGCTCAGGAACCTACATACCAAATTTCATCAAGATACTTCAAAATTTACTCAAGTTATCGTGTTAACGGACGGACGGACGGACGGACGGACATGGCTCAATCAAATTTTTTTTCGATCCTGATTATTTTGATATATGGAAGTCTATATCTATCTCGATTCCTTTATATATGTACAACCAACCGTTATCCAATCAAACTTAATATACTCTGTGAGCTCAGCTCAACTGAGTATAAAAAAAAAAAAAAGTATACTGATCCAGGGAAGAATATATGAATAGTCCAGATTCTTCAAATCCATTTCATATAATATGCTTCCATAAAAAACCAATTATATATCCCAGATTATGGTCGTTAAAAATTTACCCCCTGATAGAAATACGTACATTAGGGTGGGTTATTTGCATATTCAATTGAAGTTTTAGCAAATCGTTATTTGTGTATGTATGTACGTTAAACTGGGTCGATTTTTTAACCGATATCGCGCCATCGATTTTTCGATAGGATCTGGGCTCAGGAAAAAAGTTCCACTACGCATACCCAAAAAAATATATTTTTTTTTACTTTGATTTTTAAGGTATTTTTCATGACCTACTAAAAAAATTGTCATTTGATTGTAAAATTTTCATCTATACCCTGTCCGACCCAAAAATGTCCGCTAAAAACGTTGGCGATAACAGTTTTTGAAAATTTTTTAGTAGGCCATGAAATGAAATTTCGCAGGCTCGAAAATTATTTTGTTGGGTATGCGTAGTGGAACTTTTTTTCCTGAGCCCAAATCCTATCGAAAAATCGATGGCGCGATATCGGTTAATAAATCGACCCAGTTTAACGTACATATATACACAAATAACGATTTGCTAAAACTTCAATTGAATATGCAAATAACTTAGTCAAAATTTCAAAGAAAACATGTGGGTGGTGTAGCACCACGAACAACAACAGCAAAGAGCGGGGACAGGAAATCGTTTTGCTGGCAGAACTAAGCTACTCGAAGTGTTTTGTTGAATTGCTTTACTGTTTTGTATTTTGTACAGTATGAAGGAGATTGGTGAGAATTGTTTGTAAATAACCAAAAACTCATGGATTTGATTTGTGGTTTACAAATACGTTGGCGTTTTACAGAACTTTAACTGAAGGTACAAATATGAGTTGTTTATGCATATGTTTGTTCATAGTATGTGTGAATCTGTTTATGTGTGTAAATAACTATATGTGTGCGTTAATATGTAACCGTAATTTGAGTCAAGGACGTTTCCGATGTCTATACAAACCAGGCATGCTTAACGAACGAAACGATATCATTTCGTTACGATAATCAACGCTAATAAACGAAACGAAGTCATTTCGTTTCGTTTATTAACGTTAAGAACGTCAAATTAACGTTAATTTGACGATCTTAACGTTAATAAACGAAACGAAGTGACTTCGTTTCGTTTATTAGCGTTGATTATCGTAACGAAATGATATCGTTTCGTTCGTTAAGCATGCCTGATACAAACAGTCATAATTATACAAGAAATGGACGTACCTAGAATATGTGCCGGATCTTATAAGTCTGCACATATGAACCCATCACAAAATGTACACCTTATATATGTGAGGCATACATGCATCCACTATGCTACTTCACTTTTCTCTGATCGCAAATAGGTAAGGCCAACAAAGATGGACAAACCTCCGAAGGACTTTACCAGGGTCAAAATATCGCCCAAAATACAACCAAGCTCTTGTGCATTACCTACTAGTGCAACAACGAGCGATCTATATATGCATAACGCGAAGAAAGGCGGAAAGAATGGGAGGCCGACAAACTTGGCGAAAAGGAGCAGTAGATGCGGGCAAGTTGAACAATGCCCAAAATTATAACTCTAAAACTCTAAAAACATTCGGAAAAACCTTACCTCTCGACTGTACTCTCCACTTGACCTGTCAAAGGCTCTTGGCATACAGAAGGACCATTTCTTATACAAGCATTGGTACAGTACATATATGAAATATCTTAATCAAGATGGATGGAACAAGAAGGGTGTCACTGGGTGCTTTCCAGCGCACTAGCTACTTAGGTTTTGTTATAGAAAGCATTGCTATCTGTGCATAAGGTAGAAAGCGAAGGGCCTCCTTTGAAATAAAGTAAATGAGCTGGGGGTAATTAATCTCTATTGCTGTTTGCATTTGGCATCAGTAAGAGTCAAAGCGCGCTCTATGGTGCGAGGCGGCCCTTCTGAATTAAGGTAACGAATGTTTATAAGTAAATACAAAAAAAAAACTAGTAAAGGAGTCTAAGTGCGGGTGTAATAATAATAATAATAATAATACCCAACGGATTAAACCCTCCAAAGCCCGCCCGACCGGCGCGAGGGGCGCATCCGCATGACGCATCGAAGAATATAGTCAGCTGTGAACTGTAACAACAATGTCGAGCTTGGAGCTTGGTTAAACATGGGCTCTACCAGGCCTAATTGAAATTTTGTTTGAATTAAGATTATCTGGGTTATTATTTATGAGCTGGTGCTTAAAAATCAATTAGTTCAATATCTAGAAAATTATAAGATACTTATGCCACAACAGTCAGGATTTCGACAGAATCATTCTTGCGAAACAGCTTTAAACATGGTTATAGCTGACTGAAAAGAAGAACTTAATAACAAAAAGTCGATCATTGCAGTTTTCATTGATCTCAAAAGAACCTTTGAAACTATTGATCAGAAAATATTATTAGAAAAATTATCAAGCATTGGTATTAAAGACATTGAATTAGATTGGTTTGATAATTTCTTAACAAATCGTAAGCAAGGAACAATAATTGGTTCAGCATTATCGGACGAAGTTGACGTTAAGATTGGTTTACCCCAAGGCTCTGTGCTAGCTGCAATTTTATTTAATATTAATATTAATGATATTAAGTCTATATTGAAATTCAGTATCATAAAACTATTTGCGGATGATGCACTAATTTCCATAAATGGTAGAAATGAACATGAAATAAGAGAAAAACTGCAAAGTGATTAAATGCTCTCTATATTTGGCTGTGTGATAACAGACTAAAAATTTATATTGAAAAAAACAAAATATATGGTAATAACAAGGAAGAATATTGCCTATTTTGAAACTATTAAAATAAATAATACTAAAATTGAAAAGGTGCAGACGATTAAATATCTCGGCATTCAAATAGATTGCAAACTAAAATTTGATGGCCATGTTGATTATATAACAGGTCATATTGCTAAAAAAATATATTTCATTCAAAGAACCTGTACAAACTTGAGTAGTTATTATAAAGCAAAGGTATATAGGTCCATAATTGAGCCATACTTCATATATTATTTTACTATTTTCTTTATCTTGAAGGATTCGCAAATAGATAAAAAAACATGCAGAAAAAAGCTATGCGCTTTATATTAGATAAACGTTTTGATACCCCCATTAAAGATATGCTACAAAGTTTGAATTGCACGAGCATGAAACAGCAAAAATTTTTCCACAGTATGAAGTTTATATACAACATAAAAACCGGAAACTTGCCTGATTATCTAAACCAAGTATTAAATTTAACTACGAGGTTCTTGACAGAAATACGAGGCAGGGAAATGATTTAAATTACCTAATTACAAAACGTAGTCTGAAAAAAATAGTATTTACAAAGGGTTAAATGCTTCAACGAATTACCTGCAAATATTAAGAATTGTGATAATAACTTATTTAAGAAAAGATTATATGCTCACGCGAAATCAATGAATGTAAAATAAATATTAGGGTTCGAATGAATATGTGTTACATGTTTCAAATTCAAATCCATGTGTCAAATTCCAAATCAAGTTTCAAATTCAAATATTAATTTAAGTTCAATTTCATACAGAGTACATTTTGTTAATTAATGCAATAATATTTTTAAGTATTGATCTAGGCTCTAAGAGCCGCAATAAATAAATAAATAAAATAAAAAAATAAAAATTGCAATGGCCAACTCATTACTCGTTTTATGGAAATTACGATGTGCTTAATTTTCTTAATAATAATTGATATTATATGTACCACTGGTTTCATTGAAAAATGGCCACACCCATTTTCACAAATTTATTGGGCATTTCCGATTTCTGAATTCGAGAAAATTTCATTGAACACATAAAATGTTTGACTGAGTAATAACTCATCTTTGTTAGATGAGCGCCCAGAAACTCACTTATCTTCGACCAAAAGACAAGCAAGTAGCTTGGTGGATCTTTTGTCACGGAAGGAGGAAGTCGCATGGCTTAGAAGGTTCAATGTGGTCTTATAAAATCGTTTCTCAGTTGGTCGGGCTATGCGGTCGGCAAGTACCTGACAAATATCCGGCAAAGGATCATAAACATCGATAAAAGTCCCTATGTCGGTGGCGCATGTCTCTTTTGTGTTTCTACCTCTCACCGTTCATCGTGCTTCTTATTAGCTTTTGCTTTCACGAGAACATCAATCAGCCAGTCAAACATGTACCTTCTAGTGCATAGGTCGGACATTTCATAAAACTCCTCAAATCTTGAAGGGGTGACATAAGGTCAACAGCCATAACGTCCATTGGCCTTATGACCACTTCAAATGGCCACAAAGTCAGTTGAAGTTTTGACCATATGCAATAGTCCCAATGTCAAATTTTGCTTACAATATCAATGGTATTGATATTATGACCATCCTGCTTTTCTGAAATAGCATAAAGCCAACTCTGTTTTTCTGAAGTGGCTATAAAGTCAATTATTTTGTTTCGCACCTCCACATATTAAAATGTTAACAACTGTTAAATTACTGTTACGTTTTATTGTTTTCGCTATATTTTTGTTCAGTCGAATGACGGGATATATTTTTTGTTGTTTCAAATATTCGGCTGAGGCGCTCCTCTTCCTACATTTTGGTCGCATTACACTGGTCAACAGTGAAAAATTTTCCATACTTTTTTTAGTCGTTTTAAGTCAATTTAAAGGTGCTGATTACGAAAAAATTATTCGTTTCTTTCTAACAGCTCTAGTTTTTAATTTTCTTATAGGTGTTAAATTTTTACATACTTAATTTTAATTATTTACCGCGTATCAGCACAAAATTGCCTTTTAAAAGACTTTCTTGCCTGTGGGTCTTGTTCAAGATCCCGACAAAGACTATTCTCCTTGGTATCGCTCTTCCATAACACGAATATCCTGGTGAAATCATTCACCCTGCTCTTCACATAATCTGCAAGATTCTTAGGAAACCGATTTAAATGGCTATGCAAATAATGAATCTTAATGCTCATGTTGCAGCCTAGCTCTTTCATATTACGCAGCATATCGTTCATCAGTTGCTCATAACTCGCAGATTTTTGGTTTCCAAGGAAATTTTTAACTACCAAAACGAAGGATTTCCAAGTACTTTTTTCAAGCTCGTTCATCGACCCAATAAAATCTAGGTCTTTGATCAGCTGTCTTATGTGGGGGCCATCGAAAATACCTGTTTTTAATTTTTCGCAACCCAGCCCAGGGAATTTCTTTGATAAGTAAACAAAACATTGACCATCTTTTCTTAGAGCTTTAACGAACTGTTTCATTATACCGAGTTTAATATGAAGCGGTGGTAATATAATGCTATCACGGTTTACCAAGGGTGGGTTTATCATATTGGGGGTACCAGCAACCAGTGACTCTCTCAATGGCCGCCCTTTTTGAATCCAATGGAACGAACAGTAGTTTGAAAGTGCAAAAGCGAAATACGCAAATTTCAATTTCATTTTCATTTTAAACTATTTGTTTTTGTATTTGACTTTGGCCGTTGACTTTATGTCACCCCACCGGAATCATAGACCATAAAACGTTTGCTTTGGTCATGATTAGAAAACATCGATCTAGCCCGATTCTTGTTATTTATCTATTTGTTCAATGGTAGAGCTTTTGCCTTTCGCGTTTCAATACGGGCGCACATCCTGCTTACGGTCGTCGGACAAGACGATCTACTATAAGGCGAACAAAATCACTGTAATCTGTGCGTTTTTCACAGCTGAGTATAAAATTTAGTCAGTTCGTTAGCATATTCATATTCGACATATTCAAAAATTCGACTCCCCTAAATCACAAACATTTTTTCTTTTCTTCAGTTATCTTTTCCCACTGAAATTCCTTACACAAAGCTATTGCTCACTTTATTTTACACAATAATCCATTTGATTTATTGATGATTAAATAAGAATCCTGTCAGCATGCAAACGCCTTAAAATATGAAAGGAAAAAAACAGCAAGGAAAAAAGCCTGACGATGAATTCAAGTCAGTTAAACGTGCGGAAGAGATTTTTTTTTTTACAAATACAAGTATTTATATTACTACCTATTTTGAATATGTATATTTGTATGTTGTAAAAAAATTTTGGAAAAATAGGAGACGGAATGTTGAAATCCTCTGTAGTACACTGGATTTGCATAATCGCTAAAGGAGATTTTGAGGTCACGACCTAAATACCGCTATAAGGGCGTATTGTACGCTATATTTTGATTTTGGTTGGGTGTGTACTTGAATATTTGGTATGAGAATAGCTTTTTAAAATCAAATGCCCCCTCTCTTAAAGTGTCAACTGTAAAACTGAGGGTGGCTAATGGTTGTAAAGAGCTCACGCCGACTTAGGTTTGGCTAAGGTATGCTTAACATCATTAAATTGTTATATCCGTTAAATTTCAACACACAATTATATGAATACATACACAAATACATTTTTTTCCACGAAAAGTTTACAAGCACATGCCGGCAATCAAGACATAAAAAACCCTGCCCATGCCTGAAGAACTAGCGCAAGTGGCAGATTGCAGTTAAACTAACAAAAGACTTAACTAATAATAAAATACAGACAAAATGGCCTTACTCTGTACACTAAAAAGCAACGCCACCCAAATTATCCATAAGTATCTTCATACTTATGTTCATATTTATATGAGTATATGTATGAAGGGATTGATGTGGGTGGATGTGGGTGTGCACGATGTCTGAAATGTGCGAGGACGCGCCAATTGTTCTGTCCGATTTGAATAAGGAAATTGCAATTAACTTAAATCATAAAGCAAATTTAGTTAAGTAAATTGTCTGCGCTACCTACATAAATGCAAGAGATGTCAATTTCGGGATTTTTCAGCTTTTGGGAATTACGGGATTTGAGAGCTCAATGCCGCGATTCGGGATCTTTCTCAAATTTAGACCTGTAAGTATGTTTATAGTTCAGAAGTGTGGTCTCGGAGTCAAGAACATTGTCAAGAGAAGATGCCATGGCCCTTGACGTATTCGAGAGGAAAGTTCTGCGAAAAATGCTTGATCCTGCTTCTGATGTTAACAGTGTGCATGCAAATAGATTTAAAGATGAACTGCGTGAGATTTGTGCGGACATAAACAATAGTTACTTTTAAAATTGACACCAAGCCGTTTAAACGTTGTTTGCCGTCCAACAAATTGCACCAGTCTATTTCACGCAGCTCTACCTTGTCCTTGCTTCTTCTTCTTCTTGTGACAAAAAAAGAAGACTTTCCGTAGGTTTTGGAAGGTTTTATCGATGTTGATGACGGATATTGGCCCAATCCGGAAAACAGCACTATGAAGGCTCGAACATCTCGGGAAGAATAGGTTGTCCAAACCCCTTCTTCCATAAGTTACTTGTGAGCACCAGAGCCTCGCCTGATAAGCATTCGCCAAGCGTAACTGATTTTGAAGATTGGGTTGGCGAAGCTGTTGATTGCGCTTTCAATCCCCTTTCAAGGGATTGAGCTGTACAACCCATTGAATACCTCGTTCTTTCTTCGAACCTCCTCATCCGATAAGACATGATCATAGTACAAAAGATAAAAAGCCGTCAAAAAATATTTTAATCGGCACTGCATATGGAGACAGAGTAAGAGCAGATTTCCACTGAGCCACGGGCGTGGGAGCACTTGATCTCTCTTGGTCCTTCGCCTCAGTTTTTCAGTTGCCACGAAACAGGCTTGACTTTTCATCGGCCAAAATCACCGATGCGGTTAGGCGCCAATTAATGATGATGAATAAAGGTTTCTAATTTAAAGTTTTGTATCCTTTTCCATTTTTTCTCACAAACCGATAAAAAATCGATAACATGCCAATAAAAATCGAGAGCCCACCGATAACAAGATATGTAGATAGTTATCGATAACACATCTTTAAAAACATCTCGATGACTCGTCTATATCGGCTGGTTACAATGGCAAATCGAGAACAACTCGATAAAAAGCCGACCAAGTGTTTCTCATAAGTTCAATATTATACCGAAAATTACCTAAAAGATTACCGGGACTGTTCCGAAAATGTCCTGTAAGATTTCCGAAATGGCTCCGTAGAAATTTCCGAAACGGTACTGGAAACGATCGTGTAAATGCGCCAGTGTAGTCGCGAAATGTATCCGAAATACCCTCAAATGGTTTTCAAAAGTACCAAAATGGTCCTAAAATAAATTCGCAACATTGCTTCGAATAAGTCCCCAAGTAGGTTCGAAAAAGTAACCATATAATAGTCCTGAAAAAATCTCAAAGCGGTACCGAAATAATCCCAAACAGTTCACGAAGTAGATAAACAACCCCGCAATTATTCTAACTTATCCTGACTTCGTTTCATATTGATACCAAAGTAGTTTTGTTTAAAACCTAAACAGTACTGGATCTGAAATAGGATCGAAACAGGTCCGATATAATGCCGGAAAAGTTCACGATGCCGACACGATATGAACACGCATTTATCCTAATACGTGCCGAAGCTGTGCCGATATCATAACAAAAAAGTCCCGCATTTGTTACAGATGGTACTAACGTAATTCTGAAATGGTTCTTATAAAATTCCCAAATATTCCTGCAGTTATCTCAAAACTTTTCTGATATAATCGCGAAAAGCACACGAGCTCGACACGAAATAACCCTGCAAATATCCTTAACATATCTCGAAGCAGTATCGATATTATTAAGAAAATGTCCCGAATTTGTTTGAGAATGGTACCAAAATAGTTTCAAAAATATTACAAAATTTTTCTGAAAATATCCCAAAAATTATAATAAAACCCCCTCCACAATAACTAGGATGTATTTACTAATTTGTGAAGTAATACATCTCTTCATTTTCCAGACAATGTCTTGCAAATATTCTTGAAATTATTGAAACTATTTTTAGAAACAAACCCCCGAAATAAAATAACATTTTCTCCCTGACTGCCATTTTGAGAAAGGTACTAAATGGCATTGAAACGTTCTCGAAATACACGATTGTTTTACTGGGTTTTTTTCCGTGTTTTAATTTGGATTCACTTTTGTACCATGAAAAGTACTAAACCGTATGAATGAATTTAATTTTCACTCTGTGGTCAAGGTTCTAGTGCGCCGGTAAAAAATTTTAGTTTCTTTTTTGAACCTAGCCTAAACCTCGCAAGGTTTACTGCTGATTATAAGTTTTTTTAAACAACTTTCGAAACCACTAAACAATTTTAAGCAATTTGTAAGATATCGTGGTTTTAATTTTAGTCTAGATACTTGAAAAATAAAATTTTCCATGAAAAGTTTATAGTTAAAACCAAAAAGTTTTACCCGTATCGCATTTTAAAATTTTTTGATCTATTTTATAATCTATTCGTTTCGATTCGAGGAGCGCGAAGATGTATTTTCTAACTCTTATGGAACTGATGGTGTTTCTCAATGTCATTTCGCATCTGATTTGATGGGACCACAAATTGAGGCATAGCAGCAACAGGCAACAGGCAACTTCCTTCCTTTTTTATATGCTATTTTTGTTTGGCATACAAAATTGTTCTACATAAATTAGCAAAGAAATCAGGGTGCAAGAAATCGATGTTTTCGGAACTTCGGGTTTCGCATCCCTTGCAAATACTTATGTATGTACATTCCATCATACTTTCAAGATTACTATAGTTCACGAGCAGCTATAACTACGTATATATTACCAAGTACTCGTATTGTTTGATTTGATTTCAAGTAACTTACTTGAACTTCCTTAAATTGCGGTGCACTGATTGTGAATTATGAAACATCATGCACTCAAGTATCAGCAATTTATGTATTCATTGTTCAGACAATACTATTTTGTGAATTTAATGAATAATATTTACATAGCTTATCTATGTACAAAAATATTATTGAGAATATTTGATCACGTGCTATGTAGTAGTAGCCTAGCAGGAATAATTACATATGTATGTATGTACATAAGTACTGAATTGTTTTATGAATATAGATTGACTTCATTATATATGAATAATGTATGCGTACTCTCATTAGAATCAACCAATGAAAGTGAAACGCCACCAGAAGCAGTTGAAACTTTATTAAATTTTTAAATATTGGGAGTCTTTAAAGAGTGAGAAAGGTGTCCTAAATTGGAGCGTTTATGCTCTTTATGAGCTCATACTAGCGAGGTGGTTCGATATGAGCGTTATTTCATGTATCATATGAGGGTGAATAAGAGTCTTATATGACTCATATTGGAGTTCCAAACGGCTCATTTTCGGCACTTATTGGACTCCAAAAAGACTATTTTATGAGAGTAATTTATGACCCTTACACATGGCCGGGTATCGGCCCTTAAATTACAAATTTTCGATATTGGAAGCATGGCCAAAACCGTTTGAAAACATCATCACCACTATTCTGCAAGTCGACTTGGATTGGAATTTTTACGATTTGGCAAATTTGGTATTCTGTGTTCCAATCTCTTTTGATCCGACTTCGAATCGTTCGATTTTGTGTATTCTGCATTTCGATCGTAGTTCCGTTTTTCTAAGTTGCAAATTAGTTGGCGGAAAAATGTTTTTTTTTATTTTTTTATTAATTTATAACAGAATTTTAACAAAAAAGTAAGTAAAACTTGTTAAGAAACGTAGAAGGCTTGATGATGATTGTTTTTTATATGTTTCCAGGTCAAAAACAACGTGCCGATGTCGAAGTCCTTGGACGTATTTGTCCCGCAAAAGTATCTGACGCATACTTGAAAGCATCCTTATTAAGTCGAGAGTTTTTTTGAACCTAAATAAACTTTACCACTTTTAAGTTCAATTTCTTACAATTCGTCACTCATCTCAAATGGATTACAGAAATCTCGCAATATTTGCCTTTCCCTTCTCGGCTTGCCTTTTTCATATGCGTTGCTTTCCAACTCCACAAATAATGCCGCGGCTATGGATTCCAGTATAATAGCTATAAATTGGCCCTGATGAACAAAAAAGGGATTGCTTTTTTTGACCTTTTCCTTAAATTTCAATGAATAAAAATTCAAGCAAATGCTTTTTTTATAAGCAAATGCTTTTTTTATAAGCATTTGCTATTTCTAAAAGCAATTGCTATTTTCATTCAGGATTTGCTTATTTCTATAAGCAATTCCTGAATTCCGAATGAATAAATGAAGCATTTGCTATTTTTAGGTAGCATTTGCTTACGCTTTTCAAGGCTGCTCTACCCCATGCTAAATTTTTTGTAATTTAGTTTTTATTCGATTTTCCTTCGCGCAACATTTAACTATGGCGCAGTTTTTGACTATTCGTAAAAGAAAACACTATAATGTGCGAAGGGAATGTAATAATGAAGACTTTCGGAAGCTATATCGATTCAATCGTGAGAACGTAGAGTGGTTGAGCACCTATTTTTTGGACGAAACTTGCGAAAAACGAGGAGGTGCGTTATCAGCATTTGAAAAGATGAAGATCTTCCTGCGCACAATTTCCGATCCGGGCTATCAAAATAGTGTAGCAGAAGAGGTTGGAGCTCATCAAACTACAGTATCCAAAACTTTTAATTTAGTAATGAGTGAAGTTTTAAAGAAGGCACATGTGTGGATTAAATTTCCCAAGTCTGGCGAGGAAATGATTGCTGCTAAAAATGGATGGAGGGAAGTGTACTCTTTTCCAAATTGTATCGGAGTGATAGACTGCACACATGTTCGAGTTCCGAAATCACAAGCTTTCGGTAACGAGTACGTCAACAGAAAGGGCTTTACAAGCATAAACGTGCAGGCAACTTATAATGAAAAAGAAATATTTACAAGTGTATATTGCCAGTGGCCAGGCTCTGTACATGACAGCAGGATTTTTAAAAATTCGGACATTTATGACGTACTTCAAAACTCATCAGAAAACGTGCTACTTCTTGGAGATGATGGTTATGGTATATCTCCCTTTTTGATGACACCTTGGAGGAATCCAATAACTCTTCAACAGCGGCACTACAATAAACTATTTTGCAGAGAACGAGTTGTAATTGAACGATGTTTTGGACAATTGAAAGCAAGGTTTCCGATTTTACAATACAAAGTTCGCAGTAAGATTGAAGAAATCCCTTCAATTATAATTTTTTGCATTGTTTTGCACAATATTGCAAAGTTTTTAAAAGATGACCCCTTTGAACTGCCGGAAGAGCCCCACTACTTCGAACAGGTTCCAGCCGAACCTATGAATAACAACGTGATGAGGCAATTGGGCCTGCAAAAGCGAGAACTTTTAACGCAGCAACTTTCTGATGGAATTTGAAATATTTACTAATATTTAATAATTGTTTGGGCTACAAAACAGTATACCAAAAATGTTAAATAAAAATTAATATAAATATATTAAATAAATAATTTAATAAATATAACTAAATAAACTTTTATTCATTTTTGAGATCTCTTTCTTAGATACAGGGGAGTAAAGTCTTTGTACAAACACAAATTAATTCATTTAAATTAATTCATTTAAAAAAAATTCGTAGTCTTTATTTTTCTTTTCACTTGTGTGTTCTTCAGCCTTTTCTAGTTCTTTTTTGGCTTTTTCTAGTTCCATAGTTTCCCTCTGTTTAGGGATCCGTATCAGCTCCAGTTATTCAAGGATTACTAAACGTTGCAACTCGGAATTGTTCAAATTTTTGGTCTCATCTGTTTCCGGCAAGGAGCAAGATTTACGCTTCAATATTGTCTTTGACATCACAGAACTTGAGATAGTAGGATTTTCAGGTAATGACAATTCGTTAATTCCTGCGGATTTTGCACCTAAAACCGGAAC
Source organism: Eurosta solidaginis (assembly GCF_040869045.1). NCBI lineage: Eukaryota > Metazoa > Arthropoda > Insecta > Diptera > Tephritidae > Eurosta > Eurosta solidaginis. Next base: position 276,695,895 of record NC_090319.1, on the reverse strand, counting down.
AATAAAGTTAATAAAAGCAAAATTTCAAAATTCCCAATTTTTGTTTATTACCTGGAATTTTCGCAAACACTGGGCTCTTTTCTGCATCCAAAAGATCGATGAGCATTTTTCCCAAGGCTTGTAAGAAATTCTCTTGTTACCAGTGCGTGATAAATCAAATTTTTTTTCACTTCTGTTTTCATGTTTGAAATTTTTTTCATTACTTGCTTTGTTGTTAATGAGTTATTGAAAATAACTTCATATTTTGCAGTTAGCGCTTGTAAAGCAGACTCCTTTTCATTTTTTATTTGCGGCACTTGTGACTTGTTGAAAATTACCTTATGTTCCTTTAGTGCTTTACAAAATTGAGTTGCTGATCGACTTCCTCATTTTCCGAAAGTTCGGTAATGTCCGACATGATCGATTTCACGTATGGTCACACCCGCTCTATGCCACTTTCTGATGTAAATGATATCTACCAAAATTTTTCAACATATATATATGTGTTGCTTACTAGCTATTGCTTATTTTTTATTCATCAGGCCCAATGTGTCTGTTCGTTGGGTCCAGTTATATGCCAAAGCAAGCTGCCGGAGTAGAGGAAGGTGAAGCGAAAACGTAAACAATCCTTGCGGAAAGAAAAAATAAACCTTCATAAAGTATTTTAGGCCAGTGCAATGAAATTAGCATCCATAAAATTAAGAAAATATCAACTATATTCGTGCAGGAATCCGTTTTGACAAAACTAGGTGGCCATGGCAGGGAATTGGCCAAAATAACGAAAAAAACGCACTTACAATTATGAAAGCACTTCACTCAAAAAAATATAAGACGGCGGCAATATATTCTATTGCTTTTTTTTTTGTACAAAATGGCGTGGATAATAAAATATAAACGTTTTTCAGTGCTTTTTACAAATTTTCTTTAATTTATTTTGTTCCAATGTTCACACATTCCGTACAAACAGCTGATTTCGAAATATCATTTGCTCTTCCTCTTCTCGTTACGATTCCGTCGTAATGCAGAATACCCAACTTCGATTAAAGCGGAGCGTAGAACGGGAACATAATCGAAATGCAGAATAGGGGTGCATATCTGATAGGAAACCCTTAACATAAACAGAAAAATAAATCAGCATGGCAACTTTCTTCATAAGTAGAATATGCGGTGTCAGTGCTCTCAGCGCTTGTTGGAGACATAGGAGATTCGATACGCGGTGAGGTAACAAAAAGAAAATGTCCAATATACTTACATGGTACAATGCAGGGATTCCCAACGAAAATAAAAAAGCATTCGTGCAAAATATAAAAAGAACACTTAAGGTTATAGCAATGATTCAATAATTGGTAATAGCAAAAGCAATAGGCTAATTCAACGTGGTTGAAAGGCGTCTATTGTGATTCATGGTGGATCTATACAAGGTGGCAGTACGGAGACAGCTGATTTGTACTTTGTTAAAATGATTTGATACATCAACTTCCGACGCAGTACGATTTTGACATAAGTACATGGAAGTTGTATTTATGTTTGTAGGTATGTCACCGCGCTGCCACCTTGTATGGTTCCGCCATAATTATGGATGATTATGATTAAATTTTTATTTATGTAAAATGAAATGTGTGAAATAAAAATTTTTCAACTTTTCCTAAGCTGCTCAGTTTAGTAATTTTTATAATTTTCGCGTGCTCATAATTTTATCAAATTGGAGTCATAAAAAACTCCTTCGGGATCATATTTCTGAGGCCCATATTTTTCACATATTCCGGATTCATTTTTGAATTCAAAGATATGAGCGCTCCGAGAACGTTTGAGGGGCAGTATTTTAAGTTAAGAAAAAATTAAACCGTTTCCAGAAGAGACCCACTAGTCCCGGTTTATGTATAAAAAAAAAACCGGTAGAGTATCTGCCAATCTCTAAACGCGTGTCTTCTTCGTAAGCATCTAGAAATTATTATGATTAGGTTAATTTAGCAGTGTATATGAATACGTACGTCGTACGTGGATCTCTTGGAAGTAGGTCGATGTGGTATCTCATTATCTAACTGTGTAACACTGGCTAAAGTTTTATAAATCTTATTAAAATGACACTTCCATACAAATTTCCAATAACAAGGCCCTTATAAGCATGTACTATTTTTTATACTCAGCGTGCTTTGCACACAGAGTTTATTAACTTTGATTGGATAACGGTTGATTTTACAGGTATAAAGGAATCGAGATAGATATAGACTTCCATATATCAAAATCATCAAATTCACAAAATTTGGTACACGAGCTTATCTGCACACAGAATAGATTGGTATTGAAAATGAGCGAAATCGGATGATAACCACGCCCACTTTTTGTGTATATACCATTTTGGAAAACACAAAAAACCTGATTATTTAGTAAATAATACACCTAGAATATTGAGATTTGACACGTGGGCTGATATCGAGGCTCTTGATTAAAAGTGTAAAAAAAAATTTAAATTGGGCGTAGCACCGCCCACTTGTTATAAAATCAATTTTACAAATATAATCATCATAAATCAAAAACCGTTAAACCTTTGGTAACAAAATTCGGCAGAGATGTTGCAGGGAATGCTTTGAAGAGAAATTAACAAAATCGGTTAAAGACCACGCCTACTTTTAAATAAAAGATTTTTTAAATGGTCGTAGACGAAAATGATCAGCGAAAAAGAGCTTTGTATCATTAGAACTTTACTTTCTAAATTGTATTATAACATTAAATTGGAAAACACTAAAATTTTTGAAAATGGGTGTGGCACCGCCCCTTTTATGACTAAACAATTTTCTATGTTTCGGGAGCCATAACTCGAAGAAAAATGAACATATCGTTATGAAATTGTGTACGTATATTTTCCTTATAACAGAAAATATTTCTAGTAAAAATGGACGGGATCGGTTAAAGACCTCGGCAACTTAGATATAAAACAAGTTTAAAAAGGTCGTGGACTAGAATAATAAGCTATAACTTAGTAAAAATAGTTTGGAATCAATGATATTTCACTCGTCAGTTTTTATTGTAAGAGCAAATGGGGGGACATTTTTTTTAAACGGGCGGCGCCACGTGTTATGTAGAAAAGTAATTTATCTGAAATGAAATGTACAATTGAAGCTCCCGCTGAGTATATAATGTGCAGTTACACCCCAACTTGAACACCTTTACTTCTTATGAATAATATTCGAGACTGAGCACTTTCATGCAAATTATTCGCAATAGCATTTATGCTGCCCGCATTTTGCAAATGCGCATTTCAAATCATATTTATGGCAGGATTCATAACATGTAGTTGAGTTTGATACTTGTATTTCTTAGCAAGCGTTGCCTATCTCGTTCTTTAAGGAAAGATATTCCATATGAAATCATGAGAAGCACATTGACATGATAGAAAAGGCTTAGATTGTATATATTCAATTCAACTTCCGTGGAACACTTGTACCGCTATTATTTTGTCAGGTATATTCCACCTTTCGAACTGTGAAACATTTTTGATTTTTTTACAAACAATTCAAACTAACCTGAAAAAGACCAAGCATGTTCCAAGTAGAACTCGGTATGTTGGCTAATATTTGAGGGCCAATTTACGTACAGTTAAGCTACAAAATGAAACTGAAACTCCAGAACAGGAAAATTTCGGGCGATCTATGTGTATACTTTCACCTTGCAGACAAGCATTGAAGCTTTACCAGTTCAATCTAGTTAGGTTGAGACTTCGTAAAATCAACTACAACAAGTAAAGGTGTCTGAGTTCGGGTGTAACTGCACATTATATACTCAGCGTGAGCTTAAATTGTACATTTCATTTCAGATAAATTACTTTTCTATATAACACGTGGTCCAGCCCGTTTAAAAAAAAATGTCTCCCCATTTCCTCTTATAATAAAACTTGACAAATGAAATATCATTGATTTAAAACTATTTTTTTCTAAGTTATAGCTTATTATTCTAGTCTATGACCCTTTTGAAATTGTTTTATATCTAAGTTGCCGTGGTCTTTAACCGACCCCGTCATTTTTACTAGAAATATTTTCTGCTATAAGGAAAATATGTGTACACAATTTCATTACGATATGTTAATTTTTCTTTGAGTTATGGCTCCCGAAACATAGAAAATTGCTTAGTCATAAAAGGGGCGGTGCCACACCCATTTTCAAAAATTTTAGTGTCTTCTAATTTTATGTTATAATTCAATTTAGAAAGTAAAATTATATTGATACAAAGCTCTTTTTCGCTAAGATATAGCTTATTATTTTCATCTACGAGCCTTTTTAAAATATTTTACTTATATAAAAGTAGGCGTGGTATATAACCGATCTCGTCCATTTTTTCTAGATTTATTTCCTGCAATAGGGAAATTTGTTTACCCAATTTTATTACGATCCGTGAATTTTTCTTGGAGTTCTGGCTCCCGAGACATAGAAGAATGCTTAGTCATAAAAGGCCACGCCCATTTTTTTAAATTTGAAGTTTTTCCTATTTATTGTTAAAAATCCACATGGGAAATGAAATACCATTGATATAAAGCTCTTTTTTGCAAAGATATAGCTTATTTTATTCGTCCACGACCCTTTTAGAAATCTTTTATTTAAAATTGAGCGTGGCCCTTAACCGATTTCGTTAATTTTTCTTCAAAGCATTCCTCATAGTAAAGGCAACACCTCTGCCGAATTTTGTTACGATTTTTGATTTATGATAAATAATATTTGTAAAATTGATTTTATCGCAAGTGGGCGGTGCCACGCCCATTTTAAAAAATTCAAATTTTTATCAAAATGTCTCACACGTCAAATTTCAACATTCAAAGTGCATTATTTACTAAATAATCAGGATTTTTGTGTTTTCCAAAATGTTTTATATATAAAAAGTGGGCGTGGTTATCATCCGATTTCGCTCATTTTCAATACCAATCTATTCTGTATCCAGATAAGCTCGTGTATCAAATTTGGTGAAGATATCTCAATATTTACTCAAGTTATCGTATTAACGGGCAGACGGACGGACCGACGGACATAGCTCAATCAAATTTTTTTCGACACTGATGATTTTGATATATGGAAGTCTATATCTATCTCGATATCTTTCTACCTGTACAACCAACCGTTATCCAATCAAAGTTATAATACCCTGTGTACAAGTACAGCTGGGTATAAAAACAGTCTCATTGCGCATGTGTTAAATGCTCAACGCCGTCAGCAAACATCTTTTTTGTTGTTGCGAGGCTGAATTTAAATTGTTTTGAATTAAACAAGATTGCTATATATATGTATGTATTATTATTGAATGTAAAAATGATGAAAACTACCCTAAAAAAACTTTAGTCATACAATCCATTCGTATCACATTAGAGTACCCACAAAGAGGTATATTTTCACGCAATAGCGGACCACTTCATGTTTTTCACCAATTTATTTTTACGTGACCATTTCTGGAAGTTAGCCTCGCAAGCCAATAAATAATCCGATGTCATTCAGAGCTGGGCCATAAGGCCCTGCTTTTGGAGATCGCAATCATCAAGGACCACATTTTTAAACGAATTGTGTGATCAGCTACTTTTACGAGGTACTCTTTGCGGGCTTCTGTGAGAGATTTTTGCTAGGTACAATTGTCAAGGTATGTATGTGTGTGTGTGTGTGAGTTGTGATAAACAATAGACACATTAGTCACAGGTACAAATAGGTCTTTGAGAGGCTGATGAGTTTTAAGTTGAAGCAGTACAATATGCTGTACTTATGTACGAAGTATGGATGGTGCATATTCGTATATCTCATGTGCTTATGTACATATGTTTATATGTATTTTTGTTATTGGTCACTATGGAAATTCTGATGAGAGCGCATCAAATACAAAGGGCGCTTATAGTTACAAAAATACATGATTACCCAACTCTCATCTAGAAGATTGTTTGATGCCTTATGCGTTCAAAGCGCCTAAGAGTAGACTACATTTCATGGAAAGGGAAATGCGCCTAAAATAATGTTATACTATATTAATAAGGTATGACTTATTTACGGAGAGTTTGCCATGGGTTTTAAAAAATTTCAGGTAATCAAAAGTTCCGCGTGAAAAATGTATGTAAAAATGGAATTCAAAGCAAGTTTTGAAGTTTGGGCTAATTTCTGTGGCGAAATTATTCTAAAATGTACTTGCATAGATGTTATGATTAGACTTACTTTTAAGTATAAACCTTCCTCCCGATTTTACTTGCACTCATTTTTGTAAGCTTCCCATTTAATTTTTATGATTTTTAAAAGAAAGGCTCATCTTTGACCATCACAAACGCAAAGCTTCCCACGCAAACTTTTTTCAACAAAAGAAACTGAAAACATTCATGCATTAAGGTTCGCCCGCACATTTCTGTTTGTCCAAAATTTGCCTGAAATTCGTCAGCAACTATCATTCGTTATAAAATTTACTTAAAACTCGCATGGAGTCTTATTCATCCTATTGACTGTAAGCAGCGAATTTCCAATTCACCAAAAGTTTACCAGAACTCACAAGAAAATTTGCTTTAGCACAAAAGTTCACCCTGAAAATTCGCTTGAGTTAAATTTTGGCTAAAAATTTGCCTGACAGCGGCCTTCCTTTTGTCTAAAAGTTCATCTGAAATTCGCCATGTTACTTACATTACTTTATTTAAAATTCATCTGCGATAGCGGTCGCTCTCTAACTTCACCTGAAAGTTTTCGAGCGAGTTTGCTTGACATTTTAAGCTGAAAATTTTCTTTAAATTGAGTTGAGTTCAGTTACAATTAAAATTCTTTATCAAATTTCCATCCGACCAAAAATATCCCCAAAATTCGCCAGCGAATTCACTATCGCCTGCAAGATCGCCCTGCATTGTATTTCACGAGCAAATTTTCGTTGGCCCAAAATTTTGTTTTAAGCAAAGCTTCACTCAAAACTTAATCTCAAACTCGACAGCAAGTGTGATTCATGTTTTCTAGCAAACTTTTTTTTTTTTTTTGCTGCGAATAAAAATTCGACAATGGTTTACGTAAAATTCGCCATATAGTTTTCATTCACCCAAAAGTTTTAGCAGAATTCTACAGCGTATTTCTATTAGCATTATAGGTCGCCGAAAATTTTCGTTCGCCTGAAGTCTCGCCTGTTAATAAGATGTAATATAAGACCATGTTGGTGTGGTGGTAGAGTGGTTCGCCTACCACACAGAAGGTCCTAGGCAAAGGAATATCAATGTTGAAAAAAAAAGATTTTGTAAGTGGAGTCGCCGCTCGGCATTGATTTTGCAAACACTCCGAGTGTATTTCTTCCATCAAAAACTGCTCTTCGAAGTCTGCATAAAACATGTAGCTCCTGTCAGATCCCTTCGGAGGTATACCGCGCCAATTATAATTTTTTTTATTTTTTATTCGACCGTGAATTCGTTTATGTTTTCGGTACGCGCATCGTCTTCGATCTCACTTGATCATCATCATTATCAATCTTCATCACTTTTCAATCTTCATTCACACTTTCACTCATACTTCTTGGTTTTCGTAGTTCTGATTTGGTTTCTATTAACTCACTGAATACTCATCTGTTGTCTAGCTGTATACACGAAAACTTTGTCGCATTGAAGCGCCAATGCGGATAGTCCTTTTTATCGAATGTGGATCAGGTACTAACAGCTTAAGGCACTAGCTCTACTTCAGCGGTAAGGATCGTTTTTGACCCTCGAACTTTCGGGTCTTTGAAGATTAATCGCCGCCTACGGAGGGCATCATCCAAGTCCTTAACTAGTGCCGGATTCGCAATTAGAAGGCGACTAGATGATGAAACCAGATTTTGAGTCGATTATATTTTCAAATGCTGGCTGGGATCACACCATATGACATGCACATGAAGTTTATGAATTACAAACTCTCTGCAGCATTCCCAGCAAAACTCCAGACGAGGGTTGAAATGAATATGAGACATGAACGTTGATTTAGTTTAGATTTTTGTAACGTACGCGTCGCTTAGATTTTCAAACCCGGCGCAGCGCGTTCAAGTGTGAATTGTCAGTTACAAGACGCGGTGATTTTATTCACAGGCAATTTCGTACACAAAGTGTTTTAGAAAAATATTCCAAGCAGCTGTGATACATTTATGTAAATACTTTTTTTACTGAATTGAAAAGAGTTAGAGCACAATTAAAAAGTTCCTCAATAAAATGGAACGCCGTCGCGCTAATCGCGCATACATGAAATTACATAGTCATAAAAAAGAGGCAAGAAAAAAACAAAAACATAAACAAAAATACAAACAACAAAAAGAAAATTGTATGCATCACCACCAAAAGCTACCACAAAGTAATGTCGAAACAGAAACCGACGTTGGTGCAACAAAGTGCAACATCAGCGATATAATTGATGTCTCGTCCGTCATCATTGACTCCCCCAGCAGTGAGAATTTCAATTCATTCCATCGTTCACGCTCAATGCGCGCCTCCTTTCGCTTACTCAAAGATAAACTGCATCAGACGCGACAAAATTCTTTTCAATCACCATTCAAATTACACACCCACTTGAGTTTGCGGCGTAAGGCAAACGATAACGGTGGCTTAACCACAACAAATACCAACAGCAATGTGACAGCAGAGCGGCTCCTCAACGAATTTGATGCAGTTGCGGGGTTAACCAAACCAATGTTGCTTCACAACAAACTCGAACGTAACGTCAATCAAAAGCAACGGGTTTGTAGTGCGGGTGAAGATGGGAAATGTTTATGTGTAATACGACCTCAGCTACCTCTCACTACTCAGCCCCCCAATAAATGTAAAACAAAGGAAATTGAACGTCTCATGGCTGAGTTGCCAATGAGTGGATCGCATCGTTTGGGCGAAACGTCGCTGAACTCATTGCGGGTACCACGTAAAGCATGTAAATTGTTACAAATACCAGAATCATATTGCCTCAAATATTTGAGTGAACAAAAACAAGAACAACAACAGGCACAAAGTGCAGTCAAGATCAAATCAGCTGTGACAACGTCAACGGCAGACAAGTCAATCACAAGAGCGACCACAAGCACAATACAAACAAATCCAAATCCTACGTTTTCTATGCAAATCGCGGTTATGGCCACTATGCCTGTAGCAAATGGTCAAGAACAACAGAAATGTGAACATAAAAGTGTGCCACTTTCAGAGAATTTGCGTTTGCAAGACAAAGCAGTGTTGAATATTTGCAGTGATGGCATTTATGGGACAACGCGCATGCGCACTGCAACAATCAGGAAACCTGTGCCATACCTGAATAGTCGTAGGTTTTCTATAGGATTTAAGTTAAATTGTATGTGAAAAGCATTGTGTGTGTATGTGTGTGTATGTGTGTATAAGAAAACTGGTATTCCGGTGCGTTTTTATTTAACTAATAGTTATTTGGACAACATCGCGGTTCCGATTTAATTAAGTAGAACGATACGCATATTTGCAACACTAAGTGGGATCTTGAAACTTCACTCTAATTAATAATGACAATAATTTAGTGCATTTAAACCTCCACAGAGCTTCTCTTTCAGTTTGCGATATTGAAGTTTTTTGGTGGGACACTAAACGGCATCTACGTATTCTAGGAGTATGCGATTAGTTGGCTAAAAATGCCATTTCAATCAGTTTTCTGATTATTCAAACAGTTGGAATTTGAAATAATTCGCTAAAGTTTGCGTAACACATGTAGATTTCTTGTATGTAATTGATCTTTAAATATAATCAAGAACTTAAAAGCAACAATACAGTTTATTGATTGCTCAGATTGTGATTACTTAGTATTCTGACTAGTCAAACTAATTAAACAATGATTAATCAAAATAAGATTAATAAAGAAAAGGAACAGTTTGGAAGGAAGAAAATAATCAATGACCGTTTTTGATTAATTGAGTAATGAAGCTTTAAAGTCAATGCTCGATTAATTTATAAATGGTAAATCTATGGCTAAGGCAGATCAATTTTTTTATGAAAAATGTATTCATATTATAATTTGTCAGTTTCTGTGCAAATAAAATCTGTGTATTATAGAAGATATATTTCTTCTTTGATTGCGCCTGCTAATACAACAACTAACGTATTAATCAGATTTCGATTGCTTCATTGTGATAAATTAACAAAATAATCATTTATTATTTTCTTATTAATTATTTTATTATTTCTTATTAATTGATTAAAAGTAAACGTCTGACTTTCGCAGAAAACAATGAAAACTTTTTTCCCGAAGTACACGGTTTTAGATTAATCAGCTCCTGAGCATTTACGGTTCACGCAGAAAAAATTCATTGAAGTATGAATATCATATATTTAGTTTACAATAACTCATTCAAAACCAACAACTAAATATTATCAATAATTAGGTTGTGATTATTTATTAACTTGAATTATTGAAATGGTTGTACAGAGATTTATCAGAATTTGATTTAATAAGAAAGGAATTCATTTGAATAATCGAAATTGGTTGTTTTCTAATTAACTGCGCAATCAAGTTTTGATTAGTCGACATCCTCGACGAATTCATTGATATTAAATATAATAGCATTGCCACAGTTTCGCATTTAGGCCAAAATGTGACATTCATTTTCGCGTTAGCCTTACAAATTTTGACAGCAAAATGCGGCTCTGGCAACCTCAAGTTCCTCATGGTTCAGGGGGTGGCAGGGCGGTATGGCCTAAAAGGTTTCATGTGATCATATTAAACCGTTCCCGATATGGTCGGGCTAGTACATTTGTGGTGCCTGTTACAGGAACGTACCGGATCTGTGTTCGGCAAAGGACCATCATCATCGATAACACCCTCCGAAACTTTCGGGGAGTATCCTTATCGCCATCTAACAACAATCTTGTTTTGGAACGTTTTTTTTTTTTAATTTAAACTACGTTTCTACATGCACTTATCTACAATAAATCCACAATCGATAGAATGGGCATTTAAATATAATACAGTTGAACGATTACTTTCCCTAGCAGAGTATAGAGATCCTGTATGAGACGATGAAGGGCCCTTACAGTCACTTCAATCGTGCTTCTTCGGGCGACCTACCCCTGACGGTGGATCATAGCCGACCGACACCATAAGTGAGATTGCGGTTGTGCTCTTCCCTTTGACCCGTTTGTGTCGGCCAACCTATCGTCTGATCTTTATTATATTGGGCCTTTTTATTGCAAGCTTTGAGAGTGCAGAGAGGATGTTGTACATGGTTGCAATCTCTCGCTAATGTTGTTATTTCTGCGAAGCTCACTCGAATTTCTGTTTCACAAACATCAGTCGGAATGTAGAGTGCAGCAAATGAACGTTTTTCCTGCAAGCCCCTGTCTGCTAGCAAGTTCGAGTCACAAATGTCGTGGTGTACGTTAAAAACGTGATATTCATCTCTTTATACTACATATTTATAACGAACTAACATGGATATAATAACGTTTCGGTTCTTCTTTATGGACATTAAGGCCATCGCAAGTATGCCAATCTTGACATTTAATAAAGTCAGTTATCTCGTGGTCTCGCCAGTTAGTTCATTTCAATGTAATTGCAGACTCTAGAATTGCGATGATTGACATGTTACTGCTCTAGGCTCACGTTGAAATCCCAATCCAATATCAGGTAAGGGGCTCCGCAGCTTTATGCGCTACATCTAGAAAAGTTGCATAAGTCTTGACAATATGTAAATTTAGTCTTTGGGAAGTTTTGCGTGGCTTACTATGCAGTATCGCAACTAAACGTGCGAACGTTCATTGACGCTATTAGAAGACAGTCAATGTGCAGAAGTTGTACTGAGGCGCGATCCACAGGGCGTCCTAGGGCATGGACAGCGAGACACTTGTAAGGTGGGTTTCGTCGAAGGCTGGGGTAGCACTCAACCAATCCAGAGTCGAAAAAGGACGCCTATTTCCTTTTGAAATGAACACACGTCGATTTGTTGTTGGTATTTTGGTAAAACACAAACATACCGTTGCAGAGAGGTAGACCTGACCTAGGAATGGGAGGTGGACTGTAGCCGAAAGTTGGTGAGTCGGTGGATCGATTTCCGGAGGTTGGTGGAATCGATGCACGTCACAAGTGGGCAGCTGGCGGATTGCAGCGGGTCGGTGGATAGGGCTGGTGGATCGGTTGGTGAAACCGATACAAGTCCCTGGTTGACAAGTTGGTGGATTACGGCGGGTCTGTGAAAACGGTTGGTGTATTCCGGTGAGTCGGTGGACACGGCAGGTGGATCGTTGGATCGATTTCCAAGCAACCGAAGGTTGGTGAAGCCGATACAAGTCCCTGGTTGACAAGCTGGTGGACTATGATGAGCCGGATGGTGGTTAGATTTCAGAGCAACCAAAGGTTGGTGAAACCGATACACGTCACCAATTAATATGGCGGTGACTTCCGGTGAACCGGGAGTTTGTTACTGAACCCAATTTATTCGGTGGTATCTTCCCGTAGATGGGAAGATGACTCACCAGTGTCGGAGGGAAACTGTGAGGTTGAAATTAGATCTCCTCACTCACTACTCTCTGGATACACCAAAAGGAAGCGACCAAGGTCGCCCACTTCGGACAGGATCGAAGGTACCAGACAAGGTAATGGTATCCGCTCACACGCATGGGGTGCGGATCTTACCTTGCTGGTGGCTGAGCTTTCGCTGATCATGAAATGCAGATTATTTGTACTTAGGTAGAAGTGGATATGAAGAGGTTGAGAATTAAATGCCGTCTTAGGTAGACGATCGGTGCGCGTATGAAATGCTTGCATTTGTCAGTGAAATCATTCGCTTGCAGCCAGCTATTACAGTGGTGGCGTATGTAATAGGGACAGTGCATTGGTTACAGTGGGTGCATGTAGAAAATACTTGTAATGCAGGTAAAACGGCATTACACACTGACAGAAGTAGGTGTGTGTATATAAATATCACTGCCGCAATTTCAGTAGCCTAATTATCTTCCTGGAGCAGAATGGAGCAGTCCCGCTGTAACGGGCTGTTCTAAGTATATGCTAACAAGTTTTGAATTTCTTGTATTAAAGTAGGCGCGGGTGTCTCAAAGCAGAGTCGATTTATTATATGACTGTGTAGAAGCTGGTCCCGTATCGTGTGTTACGTTCCGCGATCGAAAACTATTTTTGAAATCACAATAGTTGTAAGATAGTGAATCGGTATAATAACATATGTGAGATGGGGATTATTCGTTCTCAAAATATCCATAATTAATTGTCATTTTCGAAGAAAGGTATATCGTTCCATATCTACCGTTTGATTGAAAATCCTTTTCGATCCGTGGTTGTAAATTACGATACGGGCGCTGGTTTGATGCCTACGCTAAAGGGGTACGCTATTAAGGAAAAGTTATAACGACTTTGTGGAGTCCTGGCACGGAGGGGGCGATGAGGTTGCCCTTCTATTCCCGCGATGGGCTTGCCTGTCCCAAGTAGCGACATAATCGCCATTTATTTTTGCTTGTAATGTCCAGCCAGGGGTATTTTCGATGGAGTCTATACCAAAAATTATAACTTTGTACCTTATATTTTATTTGCGTAGTCCTTCTAATAAAAAACGGTTGCTTATGTTCGAAAGATGGGGCCGCTATACCAGGTTTAGGAATTTGTCATTGAGGATTAACTGTCTTATATTTTCAATACTTGTGCCTGTCGATGGAAAATTGGGCAGTATTAGGCGACTCGCTCAACGCCAACACTTTCATACTGAATATAATTACGACTTAAGCTAATGAGTACATATTATGAATTTATATCTAAAAGTGCCAAATTTTTACTTGCCTCTATACTTTTCCCCACCCCTTTCGTCCTTTATTTTACAGGTGTTGTAACAATAATAATAAATCGATGAAAAGTCATCTAATTAGCGGATGCTTGCGTTCGCCAGGCGCTTTACTACGCCAAAGGTCCTTTCACACACTCAGTGAACTGACTCGTTTTTGTCAGGCATTCAATTGCGATGTCCGCACGCGCACTACCACGAAAATAGGCAAAATGCGGACAAGCGCTTATATTGTGGATGGTAAGGAATAAAATAGCATGCAAACTCCTACATACATATATAACTACTTTTGGATGAATATTAGTTAAGAGCATAAAAATTCGCTGCTACCTCACATCATCATCTCAGCAACCCAAAACGCTTTCATTTCCAAAATCCCATTGAACGCACCCTCTCCCACGCTGATAATTTTTTGGAAAATCCATTTTTCATTATTCATCACAATCCTACATAAAAGGTACTGAGGAATAGGGAGAGACGGAAATTTGGCTTGTTCCAACGATTAATATTATTTGGAATTATGGGAGTTGAATTAAACTGTTCACTGCACTTAGGAAATGCATTTCAACATAAGCTGGATCATGGTCAGACATAAAGCTACATATCATAAAAAATAAACTATTATCGCATCAGTGATCGGTGTCATTTTATTCACATACATCCATAATTTATTAATAGTAAATTTTATATAAAAAGCGCATCTAAATTCTCTGTAATAAGGAGCATATTTAAAAACGAAAGATGACGGATTTATGCTTTTAAGCTTATCGAATTGACGTTAATCCGGGATTGTTCTAAAATTTCGTTTCAGCGAGATTTTAAGAATGTGAGAGTTGCATATGATTAACCAAGCAGGAAAGGCGTGGAGTCAACCGGAGGGTTGTAAATTGGCGAAGATCATGTGCAGATCTTAGACTAAGAAAGGGTCATGAGGGGTATTCTGACTGGACACTGCCTTCTGGCGTGAAATACCTTTAAATAGGACCTTGTCTGTGATAGCAGATGAAAGCAGTACGGCTAAGAGGAGGGAACGGTCGAGCACGTTTTGTGCTCGTACCCTGCGCTCGAAAGTCTAAGACTCCAGTTATTAAGAGTAGCTCAGTTTTAAGATCTGGAAGCAGCATGTAGCAACGTTCCTAGAAAGCATCTAGTATTTGCCAAGAGGACCGAGTTATTTTATAACATGGATTCTGGTTTCTGATAGGGTTTTTCAGTTTGGGCATTGAGCAAACTTCTGATGACACGATCGGTTCATTCAGTCTATATGAGACCTAACCTAACCTAGGAACTGTTTCTTTACTCTATCGTGATACATAGACATTACAAAATTTTTCGGGACTGGCGTCATTTCGTTTACTTTGATACCACTTCCGAATTAATAAGGAATTAGGACGAGATATGAACGCAGCAAAATCGCAGGAGTCATCTTGTCTGAAGTTTTAATTGGCTTCGAATGCTCCTTCCAATCATTTGAGAATTATGGAGCTGATAGTGTTGCTCGACGGCATGTAGTAAAGCCGTGCAAGCTTTGCAGTTCATTCAAACTCAGATATAATAGCATAAAAGCAATCTCTTTCGCAACTTTTGCTTGGAAGTTCACATTGTGCGTGTAGATTCCTTTATTGGGATCGGTTACTACCTATATTGAAAATTTTATCAGTGATAGATTTGGTTAGTCTAAAAGATACTTATCAGTTTGTCCACATTAGATTGCAGTCTGCTCTCGATAGAAGTTTATATGTGATTTTAAGGGAGCTGTGCCCGCGGTAATTAGGGCTGATTGAAGGATCGCGCAAACTACACCTAAAGTCTATTTTGCAGTCTCACAGCAAGCAACTTTTTTACACCAAGCAGAAAAGTGAATGTTTCTTCATTGTCTAAAGGCTGTTGATATTACCCTGCAGTGAAAAGCCAAAGTAGTCAGCAAACATTGTAATTCATTGACTATAAATGTATGGGGTTATTCATACTTGTCAGTTTTTGATTAGTTAGACTTTTGTGGTGTTATTCATACTTGTTAGATTTTGAAGAGTTCGTTGACAAGAATTTCGTCTGCCGGACTCTATGAAATGCGAGAACGCTTTCTGCCCGCAATTTGCAATGCATACTTACATACATTAACAAGGCTATACGTCGTAAAAATCAATGGGCACATAAACACGATCAGAGAATATTTCTCCGCTACTTCTGCAGATTAATGAAGTCATTAAAAAGCCAAACCTTACACATGTTTTCTACTTGTTGTTTTTGCCTTTTCCATTGCAGAATAATGAAGAATCGAACGGATAGTCCCACTATCGAAGCCTAAAAACCCAGCTAACGATGGTGAGTTGTTATCATTCGGAAGACATTGGAAACCGTTCTGCTTCCTTCATTTTAAACGCAAGTCATCGGTTAGGCAGCCATCAGCATGGCTTCCGTAAAATGCATATCGCTACCACCGGGCTTAACGCCATTAACACCCTAATAATTTGCGGACATAAACACTTAAAACTCAATAATAGAACGGTGCTCGTGGCACTTGATCTGTAGAAAACGTTTGACACAGTCAACCGCCGCGCACTACTCCCAAATATAGAAAGTTCACCCATTATCTAAACAGATTTACCGCAGATTATTTGAGTGGTCGGCAAGCATCGGTTCAATTTAAGAGCGAAACCCAGAAACCTAAGAGTATTAAACAAGGGGTGGTGCTATCCCCGGTTATATTTAATGCATACATATCAAAGCTCCATCCACCACCACAACGAGATACCAACATATTGTATGCCGACAACTGCGAGATAATGGCAACTGGCCCTGGTCCCCGAATGGTTATCTACCCCGTCTTTCAGTTTTTTTCACCTCGCGCGATCTGAAACTATTGCCAACCAAGTCCACGGCCGCCACTATATTTAAGACATTTAAGGAACAAATGACGTAGGACATCGCCGTGTTAAAAATACCAGTTGCTAATAAGGAAAAAAGACCGAACTCTAGTTGGGATTTTTGGCAATCTAGTATTCTTCTAGTATATAACAACTTGGTTTGACTGCAGGGTAGTTATTCGTGGCAAAGTTCAAACTGTAAACGTAGTTCTTTTTGAACCACCCTACTGTTACAGTGCCTTTCTTATCATGACCACCTTTCTATTGTTTTTGGGTGATTATCTAATGTTTGGTTTTGGACTTTCTCATCCACCACAGCAAAGCTTTTCATATCTAAAAAAGAATTCATTGATTGCTATGTATTAGAGCTTACGATTTCTCGAACATGTTCGAGAAGAGATATCTCGCGAGTCTCGCCTTCTCGCGAGTTTCTCGGATCTCGAATTACTCGTAAGGCTCACGAGATTCTCGAATCTCGAATTACACGTAAAGCTCGCGAGATTCTCGACATTCAACTTAATCGATTCATTGGCTGTTTTATATATAGCTCACGATTTCTTCTGGAGCACAATCCAAAATGTCCGCAAAACCACAAGTAAAAACCCCCGAAATGTATAGAATATTGCCAATGCAGCGACAGAATTTAAAGTTGAGGAGATCGCGAGTATTACGAGTAATGCGAGATTCGAGAAACTCGCGAGCCTCACAAGTAATTCGAGATTCGAGAATCTCGCGAGAAGCCGTGTTCTTGATTTCTCGTTAGTAAAAAAAAACTAAGTGTATAAATACTGTCCATACAGCGATTAAGTAAGAATGTCGAGAAGCTCGCGAGATTTACGAGTACTTCGAGACACGAGAATCTCGCGAGAAAAATCTCCCGCCTCGAAAATCTCGCTTGTGTTCGAGTAGAAATCGTAAGCTCTATTATGTAGTATAGCGCACATTTGTTTTATTTTTTATTTTTGTTTATTTCCGCTTTGATTTGATATACATATGTACATATTTTTGATTAGTTTTAAAATAATTTTGATTTCTTATATTAATTTCATAATTATTTTGATTCATTTCCTAATTCATACGAAGACAACATTCTGCCACACAATTTAACGTCGCTCGATTCTGATAAGAGTGGTTCATCTAGCAAACGTGCCGATAACAGTTATAAACAGGAAACAGCCGAAGAAGAGGAAGAAGCCAGTAGTTGTATAGTTGGCAGTAGTTACTACTTCGTTGATAACAAAACGAATGTTCATAATGATAATGAGTGTGGTGGCTTGGCAAAAGCAAATGTTGATGATGATTATGATATTGTGGTTTTGAGACGAGCACCAACAACATTTAACAAAAATAGTAGCGCTAACAGAAACTATACTAATAACAACAGCAACTACTACTATAACAATAATAACAACAACAATTTTAATGATGTTAATAACAAAAAGTTAGCGACTAGCTTTCATAAGCCGCTACGTGCGCAGCCAGCAAACGCTCCTCAAAACAGTACAGCTAAGCTATTTGCCGCTGTAAATGATAGCACAAGCGGTAGAGGTGGCGGCGGCGGCGATAAGAACGATAATGATATTGATTCCACAAATACCACATTCCGCTGGTCTGAGCAATGGACACCAAATGTGGCTGTAGCTAAGATACGTACAGCAATTTCATGTACAGCAAATGATTTGCGTGAAATGGAATTTCTATTGCCGCATAAAGATAGAGAGGTAACAACAAAAACTACAACGACAGCAATACCAGGAGATATACCACAAAACAGCACAACAACAAATATGTCCACCACAATGCCATTAGGTATCACAAATACCAACAACAATAATAATAATAATATCACGACTCACAATAATAACAATAAAATGTTAAAGATGAGCACGACAACGACAACGGATAAGCAACGTAGTAACGCAGCAGTCATTAGCGCCAGTAATGGTTTGAGCGTGGCCAGACAGGCGCATAACTCAATCACAGTCGCCGTTAACAATCAAACGAAAGCGCAAGCAGCAATAAAGCAACCAACAAAAAAATCGAACTTCAATGAATCAATGGAGTTAGCATTAAAACCACCAAATTTAGCTATTTATCGTTATTCATCGCATGTGCGTACCAAATCAAATGGTAGCAATGAAATGGGTATAGGAGGTGGTGTGCGAATTTGTACCAGCATCAAAAATGCCAATGGCAATGTTGGAAATATGGGCGTGTGCGGTGCTGGTGTTGGTGGTACCGCCGGCAATTGTGGCAACACGCCGTATCGCAATAAAATGTCTAAGAAGCAATTAAAATTGGCTCAAGCGCAAGTCGACAAATTGAATCAAATCAATTTACACCAACATGGTATGATAGCCTAAAAGTAGGCAATTTTGTTTGAATATTACTAACCCAGAAGTTATTGCAGCTGTATATTTATTTGTGGGAGCATGTTTTTAGTGTGTGGGTGCGTATTTAATGTGTCATGTCAGTCGATATACGATACTCGTATAAGAAATTAGCAAAAGATAGCCAATAGGTTTGATGCCTGTTCTTTTTTGTTTACATTTTGATTCTACTAAAAACGACCGATATTGCTTGTTCAGGGATCTTAACAGTTATAAGTTTTTATTAAAAAAATCTACTTTAAGAAGTTATTTATTGAGTTTCTTTTTTGGGTGGTAAATAACAATTGTCTTTGGAATTTTTATTTGGAGGTGGCCGTTCGTACGGAAGACTATTTTTTGATCATCCAGAATGAAGTAAAATGAAGAAAAACAGCAAAAGAACAAACAAACAAAAAACACGAAACAAATTTCGTAAATACATAGAGTTCTTTCAGAGAATTTTCCGAATTTTAGAGTAGTTTTTTTAGCGTTTTTGCCTTTTTGCTCATACGTAAATATATTCCCTTCTGAAACTGGGTTTTGTTCATACATATCTCTGTATGTATATGTTAGTATGTACATATATCAGGGTGGGTCGATTTGTATGGACGAAAGTTAACCGATATCGCGCCATCGATTTTTCGATAGAATTTGGGCTCAAGAAAAAAAGTTCCACTACGCATACCCAAAAAAATAAATTTCGAGCATGCGAAATTTCATGTTTTTTCTTTTCGACTTTGATTTTTAAGGTTTTTTTCATGACCTACTAAAAATATTTTCATATGTATACTCTGTCTGACCCAAAAATGTCCGCTAAAAACGTTGGCGATAACAGTTTTCTGAAAATATTTTTTTTTTTCCAAAAACTGTTATCGACAACGTTTTTAGCGGACATTTTTGGTCGGACAGGGTATACATGAAAATTTTACAATCAAAAGAAAATTTTTTTAGTAGATCACGAAAAAAACCTTAAAAATCAAAGTTGAAAAAAAAGTCAAAAAAATTAAAGTTCGCAGGCTAGAATATTATTTTTTTGGGTATGCGTAGTGGAACTTTTTTTCATGAGCCCAAATCCTATCGAAAAATCGATGGCGCGATATCGGTTAATAAATCGACTTAGTCTAATGTACATATATACCTATCAGCATCAGGCCCGAAGAGGGGGGGGGGGCTGAGGGGGTCATTTACCCTGGGCCCGGACTTTGGAGGAGCCCGGGAATCTCAAAATGCCATCCAAGCTTTTTGCTTACAGAAAGTAAACAAACCCCACCTTTAATCACCTTTCTTAGATAGCAATCATTTTAATTTTCAAAAAATTTTATAAATCTCTTAACGGGTCTGCACCCCTGTTGTTGTTGTTGTAGCACTGCTTCGCCCCACCTAACAGACGCGACCGATCACAAACTGTCATCAATATCCTCTAACGGGAGTCCAAGGAAACTTGCTGTTTCAACAGGGGTGGACCATAGGGAAAGGGGTGTTAGAGGCGTTGGTTCCACATTACAATTAAAGAGATGGTTGGTGTCATGTGGGGACACATTGCAAGCGGGGCATACATTTTGTATGTCGGGGTTGATTCTGGATAGGTAAGAGTTTAACCTGTTACAGTATCCAGAACGAAGTTGAGCCAGAGTGACACGCGTTTCCCTGGGGAGTATGCGTTCCTCTTCCGCAAGTTTTGGATACTTTACTTTGAGTACTGGGTTTACCGGGCAATTCCCGGCATAAAGGTCCGACGCCTGTTTGTGGAGTTCACCAAGGACCTGCTTATGTTTTTTCGCTTCATACGGCTGTGTTCTCAGATGCTGTATTTCCTCAAAATGCTTACGGAGATGACTCCTTAAGCCCCTAGGCGGTGCTGGCTCGTCAATCAGATGTCTGTTGGGATGCCCAGGTTTCTGGGTATTCAACAGGAACTGTTTGGTCAGCATCTCGTTTCTTTCCCTGATGGGGAGTATTCTCGCCTCATTATGTAGATGGTGTTCTGGGGACATAAGAAGACAGCCCGTGGCAAATCTGAGAGCAGTATTTTGGCAGGCCTGTAGCTTCTTCCAGTGGGTAATTTTTAGGCTTGGCGACCATATGGGTGACGCGTAGCACGTAATCGGCTGGCTAATTGCTTTGTATGTAGTCATGAGCGTTTCTTTATCTTTTCCCCAGGTACTGCCAGCAAGGGATTTGAGGATTTTGTTACGGCTCTGAATTCTCGGAACAATTGCGGCTGCGTGCTCACCAAAATGTAGATCCTGATCAAACGTCACACCCAAGATTTTGGGGTGTAGGACAGTCGGTAGCGTAGAGCCATCGACGTGGATGTTCAAAATGGTCGACATTTGGGACGTCCATGTTGTAAATAAGGTCGCGGAAGAGGTCTGCACCCCTCATAATGTGTTGTTGGTTTTTGGCGTCGGCTTTGTAGCATAAAGTTGAATTCGTTTTCTGTTGCAGCAGAAAAATTCGGTATGATGCAAATTCTTATACAGCGATATACATGTATGCATATAAATATGTAAAAGATGGTAATTTTGATGTTGAGATTTTGTTCATTTTAGTATGGGGGCCCGCATTTTTTTTTGCCTCCGGGCCCAGATTTTCTCTCGGCGGCCCTGATCAGCATTCAAAATATGAACTAAAGAATATCAGTCTCTGATACAAGGATATTTGGATAGGTAAAAAGAAAAAAATCACAAAACGTTAAATTTCGAAGGAAATAAAAAACTCACACAATAAATATTACACTCTAAAAACTCATAAAATAACTGTTATATTCAGATCGAAATAAAATAACTGTTATATTGCGATTGAAATAAAAATGACTTTTATATTCCTCGCGAATTAAAAAACTCGAAAAATAACTGTTATATTCAGATCGAAATAAAATAACTGTTATATTGCGATTGAAATAAAAATAACTTTTATATTCCTCGCGAATTAAAAAACTCGAAAAATAACTATTATATTCAGCAATACCAAACAAAGAGATAACCTACTTTCCGATCAAAATAAAAACTCAAATTCCGAGCGAATTAAAAAACTCATAAAATAAAAAAAACTGTTATATTCCGATCTAGATCAAACACCTAAAAAATAACTATTATATTACGATCAAAATGAAAACTCAAACACGAAGCTGTTATATTCCGAGCGCATTAAAAACTCATAAAATAACTGTAAATTTCTGATCGAAATAAAAAACTAAAGTATAACTGTTATATAGCGAGTACAATAAAAACCAAAAAAAAAATTACTTATTTCCAGTCTAAATAAAAAACTCCGAAAAAAAATTCTGCATTCCTGGTGAAAATCTAAGAATAACTGTTATAATAAATGAAAACTCCAAAAATAACCTACTTTCGAACCGTAGTAAAAAAACTAAAAAAACGAATGTTATTTATTTTCCATGCAAAATAATGCAAAAAAATAACAAATAAATAGGACGAGCTAAAAAGCTAAAACAAGAACTATTATTTTTCGGGCGTAATAAAAAATTAAAAAATAAACTGTTATTTTCTGCGAGAAATAAAAATTTCGAAATATAGCTGTTATTTTCCGGTCAAAATAAAAACCTCAAAGAATACCATTCTCCGAGCGAAAGAAACAACTCAAAAAACGTACAGTTATTTTCGATATTTTTATTTAAAAAAAATCAATTATTGTTATAATTCGCCATTATTTATGTATTGAGAAGCACTATTACTTCTTCTCATGTCCTTTCGAGCGCTGCATAAGTTTTCACTTAATCCTTTTTCATAATATGGAAAAACAAGAAGCATAGTTTAGAGGTGTAATATTTTTAAGAGGTATGCTATATCCCAGCAAACATTTATATTAGAGAACGATTAGAAAACGAATGGTATTTCTCTAAGTTAAAAGGTTAGAAGACAATTTGCGAAACTGTCGAGCATTCTAGCATTCTCGACAAAAAGGGGACTTTGCTCTCGCTATCGAGAAAAGTGTTAAACTTCCAATGGAATTGTAGCGTCAATTTCAATTTGGTTTCTAATGGAATTTTTTACTGAACCGCAATTAGAAGCAATTATTTTAAATCAATTCGATTTTAATTCCTTTTTTATATCAAAATTTTTAACGGGTTGTATGCTTATTTACTTGATATGAATATATTTCAAATGCTTCTTATAATAATTCAAAGCCTACAAATATTTTCGCATAACTTTCGCCCTATCATGTCCTACGGATAATCGGTAACTGTGACGACATCGCATTTTAGTGTTTCTTAAATCGTTCTCTAATCGAATTATAGCCAAGTACCAATGTAAGATCACAATAGTTCTATAACGTTAGATACTTTGATCGCTGGGATGGTGGGAGCGTGCTCCGCCAACCACACTGAAGGTCTTGCGTTTAAATCCCGCGCAAGGCAACTTCAACAACGGGCTGGCCCCTTGGCAGTAGTTTTGCAAACACTCCGAGTGTATTTGTGTCGGTATTAAACATGTCCGTCCGATTGGTAGGGAAAACTAAAAAATGCACAACGTAAATTGGAAGCGAAGTTTAGGCTAACATCTCTTCAGAGGTAAATCGCGCAAAGGTTTTTTTAATAGCGGCTCCGCTTTCTGAGGGTTTTCAAGTTTTAGTTTGATCAGTGCGACATTAAGCGACACCTTTTGCCAAAGTAAAACCATATTTTGGTAAAATATCAGCTCTTCAAAGCCCTGGACAACTTTCCATATTCATAACGTCCAATTTGTAAACATATTTTCACTTAACCATAGATATATGTTATACTGGCATCGGTTATTGTGTTAACTTCATGAAATAGAAAATGTAAAAACATTCGAAACAAAAAATATAATCTACGACATGTGAATAAATGCGCCAACGAAAAAATACATATGTAGATATGGATATGGGAAAAAACAAAAACTAATTGGTTGGCTATGGTATCGTTATGACTAAGGCGTTATTCTATGACTTCATTTACCGATTACGTCGACTTCCATAGAGTTGGTTGGATCAGCTGTTTAACACGGAGTTTGCCACGGCTTCAAAGTAGTTGCTCCACAATTTTCTTTTTATCTCATGACCTATTCATACACGAGGGAACTTTACAGTCGTGATCAAACTTTAGTCTCACAATTTAAGGCATTTACATACGTACCACTTTCATTGCATATAATCACAAATATTTTTATTTACTCACGATCATAAAAATGTATTTATAAATGATGTGTAAAAAATATCGTCACTTTGACACGTGAGTGGAATGTCACCATATCTCAAAATGTTTTGAAATTCGGTGTTCTGTCGAGTATGGGTGATATTCCACTCAACAGTGAACTTATAATAAAACTCTTCATTCTTTATTGGAACTTAAAAATTCTAGGACTATTGAATTTGTTACATCTGTAAATAAATTCGGCATATTAGGTCTAATAGAACCACCTTGTAACACCGCACAGAGTTTGTTATCCACAATTGCACCTGCTCCAGCATCTCTAAAACCTATATAACTTCCCCTACCTTTAGCACAAATGATTGTGTTTGGTAGATTTATCCATGTCGGTAAACTTGCATAAGAGTTCTGGCATTCATTCTTTTTTATTATGGACACTGTAGTAGTTAAGAGAACATCACAAGGAGGAGGAGCTTCTCCATGTAAAGTTACCGCACCTCATCCACTAACTTTCATATCCGTGCCCGGTTTTAATACGGAATTACAAAGCTTTACTGATTTTACTGTTTCCTACAAATTGGCGGGACGCCACTTTCATATATTTACGTCGACACCGAACGGCACCTGCAAGGCAGATGCGTTTTCCGATAGGCGACGGCGATTAGAAAAACTCTTTTCTAATTGGAAAAATTGTTTTCTTCATTTACGATGTTACGCTGCCTGGGAGCTGAAGCCAGGACCCTCGGTAGACGGAGCATGCTACCACAACACCACGGCTGCCGCCTCGATCAATTATAGGAGTCTAATAAGCCTATTTAATTAATAACTTTAATGGAAATTTTTAATTAGTTAAACAAACAGATTCACTTTCACGCATATTCCGGCGAAATAAAATGCACGTGGCTTTGACAAAACATTTTGCTATACTTTTTCATAAGAAAATTTCCTAGTTCTTAATTGTTTTTCTTTATAAATATGTATATTTGCACAGTTGAATTGATATGTGTACAATGATTCCATTTTTTGTGAATAAATACAGAAAAGTACAAATGGTACACTTAATTAGTTTTATCTGTTTCCAAACTGCTAATTGTTTCTATTGTCTACTGCCACAAAACCAGGTTTGGGAGCAGTGCGCGAAATTCTGAGGAACAACAACACTGCTCAAACTTAAATGGGTTGACGTAATCAATATCTTTCGTGAGGTGTTAGTAAGGCGTTCATTTGACGTGGATTTAAACATCTGTTCATCTTTTACATATTCGTAAAACTAGCCTAAAACCGCGTCCCAGTCCGACATGCTAAGATATGATTTTGAAAAAATTACCGAGGCCGTCCAGAAAATAATATTTAAATAGTCCCAACAAATCGCGAAATACTCGCAGTCGCGGAGATAAGCAAACGGTAATAAACAGAAGGAAGGATATTAGTGAAGTTCTTAAAAAGGAGGATCAAATAGTCCCCTGAAATACTTTTTTTTTTAATGATCGAAAACAATCTTGATACTACATATGTATATGAAGTTAGTTCCCAAAAATTCTCGACGATATTATTACGAAAACAACAGAAAAAAGGATGCGAAACGGCCCCAAGAAGATCTCGAATACAGTCTCTAAACGGCCCCGAAATAGTCATAGAAAATTTTGAGATAGTCCCGAAAATGTTCCTCAAATAATCCCGAAACAGTCGTTTTATAGTCTCAAAGTATCTAATCTATAAACAATTCTAAAACGATTCCGAGCACAATCCCGATATAATCCTGAGGTATTCTAAAATCAATCTTGATACTACATATATGAAGTTAGTTCCCAAAAATTCTCGACGATATTATTACGAAAACAACACAGAAATGGATCCGAAACAGCCTGAAGAAGATCTCCTAAACGGTCCCGAAATAGTCCTAGAAAATTTTTAAATAGTCCCAAAAATGTTCCTCAAATAATCCCGCAACAGTCGTTTTATAGTCTTAAAGTATCTAATCTATAAACAGTTCTAAAACAATCCCGATATAATCCTGAAGTATTCTAAAAGTAGTCCCGAATATTCCGTACACGGTTTCGAACTGGCCCAAATAGTTCCGATTTCATCCTGAAAAATAACCCAAATAGTCTTGACATAATCTGGGGAGTACGGAAACGTTCCCGGACCGAAATTGTCCTGTAAGTAACCAGAAGACACAATCTTTTAGACTAACATCTATATAAACTATGAACCGAGCATACATATATTATAACTGTAAAAGTTGGGATGTCCGATGTCTGGATGAACCAAGGTACTGACAACTTAGGGAAACGGTTTTAGGGAGCCTAATAAGCCTATTTAATTAATAACTATAATGGAAATTTTTAATTACTTAAACAATTCATATGTACGCATATTCAAAATGAAAGTGGCTTTGACAAAACATTTTGCTATACTTTTTCTTAAGAAAATTTCCTAGTAATTGTTTGTTTATATATGTGTATGGATATTTGCACAGTTGAATTGTGTTATCAAATTGATATGTGTACTATGACTGTATTTTTAGTGAATAAATACAGAAAAGTACAAATTCTACACTTAATTAGTCCAGGGTGTTATGTGGACCGTGCCTATTGGACGATTTGCAGCCAGGGGATAAATTCGGCTGTATTCGAACGGAGCCTTCCCGATACCGGGCTACCTCGGGAAGTAGTGTGAAGATGATACAGTGCGACACCATCGCGAGCTTGTGGTGGCTGGAGGAAGTTGTTCCAAACCTCCAAAGACAAGGCACGAACGCGTGGTTGGAGGTGGTGAATAAAGTGCAAATCACCCTTACTCAAATCACCCCGACTCAGGAAAAGAAAGATAACAATCCTAACACGCTAGAATTTGGCGAAGTCAAAAAGGACCGCAAAAGCACAAGATAAAGAGGACAGGTGGAGGTAGCCGACGTCACCATGAGGGTGGTGAGGCCAAATAGTGCTGCGAGTCGCACAGAGGAACACCCGGAACAGCATTTACGACCCGAGAAAAGATAAATATGAAATAACTAGGTTACATCAACAAAAAGCATCAAAAAAAAATAATTTTAACCCGATTCCCATTTAATATAAGCTTGAAGTTTATGGTAGGCCTTATGTAATTTTTTTTCCACACCAGTCTAGTTTCCATGCATGTACATTGTATACTGTTTAGTATTGTGTGTGTGTGTGTGTGTGTGCTCGTGTGCGAATTCATACATCGCTATAAAAGCTGTCAAACTTTACTAATCCTTAGGGCTTTTTTAAGGCTTTACAATATTAAGTTTTAAACTCGTTAACTTGTAAATTGTGGTGCTAAAGACAGTTGCTGCTTCATCTTCATCTCTTTTTTTTGGTATTACTCTTGTGCGCTTTCGCTAACCAAATTTATACTTTCATATACTTTTTATATGTACCTAATAATTTAATATTTTATATAATTTTTCTATTACTTTAGCTCTATTTTCGGCAGTCGAACATGGACATCTGGATAAGGCACGCACAATTCTGGAATCAACCGATGTTGATGTTAATAGGTGAGTGTGATTATTCAAATTTTAGAATATATTTAATGTCTTCTGTTGTTACGAGTATTATTTAGGCGACACTTAGCCGGCAGTTATAACCTCCATCAGATACTTTGCAATAGTCCCGGCCACGTTCATATCTATCAATCTTCCGGACTCAATATTCAGAATCTTCGGTTTCGAATCAACGAATAATCTTTTTTAGGAATAAATATAAAATCGTATCGGAATAATTCAAGTTAGTTTAGCTTGAGTGGAAGCCACCCCGGGCCATATGAATTTGGTAAACCTAATAGTCACCGCCTGCTATTCACTTCTGATCAAAAGAATCTCGCTACACCGCAAGTAGTAGTGTCCGCCAGGTTTTCTTTAATTGCCTCGAGGCCCATCTATAGAGGCACTGACCACAGTTGACCAGGGGTTACTTTGTATACCCTACAGCCATCTACATTCGGTTAAGCTGTATCTTAACGCGCTAGATTAGGTAAGGTTAAAGTGGCCGCCTCCGCTGCCCCAGAAGGGACTTACGTCGTCCATTGTGGGCCGTTGTGATACCACAAAGAATCCCTTGTTTCCCTCTTGTAGAACGTAGTTAATACACCCACGCAGCTAAACCAGCGCGTTTAGGTAATGAAGCGTGCAGTTTCGTTTATGTTTGCGGTTTCTAGTTCCGCAAGGTACCCAAAGAAGTGTCTAAAAAGACATCGGTTTGCGGGCACATATGAGCACAATGGGCGCCCATAAGACCTGTTAGACTTATTACAACACCCATTGAAATTAAATGTAAAGCACGATAACCTCCGAAGAGATCTAAGGCCGAACTTCTCTTCCAATTTGGGTCGTTTTCCTCTTGATTTTCCCTACAAATTGGCCGGGCGGGACCTACATGTTTTATGCCGACTCCGAACGGCATCTGCAAGGCAGATGAGTTTTCACTGAGAGCTTTTCATGGCAGAAATACAATCGGAGCGCTTGCCAAACACTACCGAGGGGCGACCCCGCTTAGAAAAATTTTCTTCTAATTGAAAAACCTTATTTCTAAAATTTTGATGTTGCTTTGCCCGGGGTGCGAACCCAGGGCATACGGTGTGGTAGGCGGAGCACGCTACCATCACACCACGGTGGCCGCCATTAATGAGCTAATAAAGAGGCGACCGATTGCAATCTCTTTTCGTCCATCTTTGGCCAGGTTTGCCTGAACACCCTCTACATGTTGGTTTCACGGCCCATCTCGCTATAGCTTGTTCCGTGAACTGCAGGCAGTGCGCGCTAGGAGATTTGTATGACGATTACCAGGAATATTGCTATAACCTGTGACTCAGATGAGCTTAATCTTAAAATAGTTCGACGCAACTGAAAAAGAGGTCAGATATTCTCAAACCATCCTTGATTACACCAAAGTTGAACTTAGACCTTTAACAACCGCTTGGCTACCGTAGCAACACTGAAAAGTATTCCATCGACCGCTTCTTCAATACTGGTAATTTCCGCATGAGAGACGTTACAGTTATCGGGCAACTTAAACTTGTGGCTGAAATCGCAGGAAAAGCCCCTTCAAACTTCGACCCATTTGTGCCTCATTTAACCAAGTCGCTGTCCCAGATTAGTTTCTTCCCAACTCTTCAAGACAAAGTTGGTAGGAATTCTAGAATTCCCCAGTTGAGAAAGTTCATGACCCATGCCCATAGCAGGAAGCCCAATCGACGACCGAGAAGCAGCCGCCTTGTCAACAATATCCACCGCATGTAAGTTCAGCATGATATATATAGCCAAGGTGGATGTTATTCTAAGCACGTCGTTGGTACCAACCAGTGGTGTACGGTGTACCGACGTTAAAATTTTGGTAATACTCCCATGCTAAGTGGGTCACACCAAATCAAATACCACATTGAGCAAGGCCTGAGGCTTCATTACAATTTCTTGAAGCCAGTGTATGGTATTCCTCCTGCAACCTGGAAAGATGTATCTCCTCGTAAAAAGAGCCAGTCTCGTTTTTCCAGGGATAGGTCAGCGTACCTATTTACCGAGTCCAGATAACCCAACAAACTATTGATCAGGGTGTCCAGATATCTACCCAGGACAATGATTGCCAGGTAATTCGCATAGGCAACCCTTCGGCACCTAATGCCTTCTACGTAGTTCTACCTGAAGATTGTTTACTGCCAAAACCCAGCGTACAGGAAATAGAACACTCCCCTGTGGCGTGCCTCTGCACACCTTTCTCTCAAATGTGTACCCGGACCGATCAGAATTATTTTGGAGATTTCTTCGAGCTCAAGACTAGCTCCATCTCACTCAATCTGACTCGCTGTTCATTCCTCTTATTTCCCTACATATCTACATACATATATAAAATGAATATGCACAATATTGCAATATATGTCTATATAATTTGTATTTCCTCTTGGATGCCCATAAAACGCATACATACATACTTAGATACATTTTCATTTATAAGGCTTCAATTTTAGTACATTTTCCACTCACGTTTTTCTATTTGTCTGTTATTCATTTGTTATGTTCATAGCCAATTCGTTCATGTCAAATGTGTCATAACGAGTAATGGCTTTTACTTAGACAAACGCCGACACATATCCCTATGAACATATGTATTTGCTGGTCTTACACTGAAACTGTTTTACTTTTCGATACCAAAAATTGAGGTTTGGGTGATAACTAATAAAATTTAATAGATTTTCTTTATACCTCAACAATGATGTTGGCGGCAAACAAGGACGGGAACTCGTAATAGGTTCCATATCCGATCTTGCGCTTGGCAACATTTTCAAAGTTTCTTTAAGCAGTAAGGAAGCTCCTAAATAAATATGTACATGTTCTTTGGCAGATACAAATATAAAATTATTTCAAATTTCGCATCAAATTCTTTACTGCTCGTTTCTAGCCAAACATAGTTACACATGTGTACATATTGGAGACGCCCGGATTTTCTGGTTCTAGGCATTGCAGTCCCGCAATCAGTCCCGAGATTTAGGGATTCATTAGTATATTTATTTCATCTACAGATTTATAAAATCTTATAGACTACTTAGATACAAATTTATGTTTAGAATAATAAGTATAATACCGTTTTCACACAGAAACTTAATGGAACCACAATTCTATTTAATGAAATAATTGAGTTTCCCTTTTCATACGGGGGTTTTTGCTTCATTAAGCGAACATCTGTCAGCAGCCCCAAAAAAAAATTTTGTTTTTGCAAAAAGTAGTTAAAATAGAAAGCAGCCGTTTCCTTCTTAAATACAAATACAATCAAAATAAAATGCATGCGGAACTATCCATAGATGTTGCACCTTACCAAATATGTGCCAATTTTCGAAAAAGCCATATTATCTTTTGCAGCAAATGCAGAGAAAATTAAATTTTGAATTTTTTCGTGTTTTTCTATTTTTCGTAAATTATTTAAAATAATTTATTTTTGATTGTCATTTGTTACGTTGACAATAAAATTCGAAGCATCAAGCAAAACCGACTGTATTTTTCACTCGATAAGGCATTCAATAAAGCAATAATGAGATAATTAAGAATTTGTAATTTGTATGGAAGATTGAGTTCAATTAGGGCTTGACTAATTATTTCATTAACCCTCTGTGTGAAATTGGCGTAACGCTTCCATAAATGAAAATACAAACAAGTTTACAGAATCGGTAAATTAAGTTTTGGAACTTTACATAATTCATATGAATTCCAATTTTAAATGTTGATGATGTCGGGATGGACGGTATTCCGAGCACCATAGTAAAAGTTGGTTGATATATTCTAAATGATTAGTTTTCAATCTATCGTCAATCTTCGTAATAAATTAAAATTAAAGTTTTGTGATCGTTAATATATTATTGAAATTGTTGTCAGAATGGACGCGATTCAGAGCAACACTGAATCACATTAAATTGATAACAATGCTGTCTTTATGGACGTGATTAACAGCAGCTCATAAACATTTATCACACAAGAATAAGGGCGACGTTGCACGGAATGTTGGAAAGGACATGTTTGCTTTAATTATTCAAGGCATTAAGTGTGTCCTTTTAATTAGGAAGAGCAGGTGAGACGGTAGCGTGCGGCTGCCTCCATGATGTGATGTTAGCGTGCACCGCCATCCACACCGAAGATCCTGGGTTCACGCCCCGGGAAAAGCAACATCAAATTTTTAGAAACAAGTTTTTTCAATTAGAAAAAATTTTTTCTAAACGGGGTCGCCCCTCGGCAGTGTTTGGCTAGCACTCCGAGTGTATTTCTGCCATGAAAAGCTCCCAATGAAAACTCATCTGTCTTGGCAGATGCCTTTCGTAGTCGGCGTAAAACAAGTAGGTCTTGTCCCGCCAATTTGTAGGAAAAATTAAAAGGAGCACAACGCAAATTGGAAAAGAAGCTTTGCCTAAAATCTCTTCGGAGGTTATCGCGCCTTACATTTATTTTATTTAGGTGAGAGGTATTGAAATCAGTGCTATGCTTATTGAAATGCAGACACAAAGGCTCATGCATTATAAAGTTTGATCTACAGGTACTTAAGGAAAGTGGTTGAAAGTATCTACACGGAGCTGTCCACAATATCTTTGGTTAATTTCTCAATGAATAAAACATCAAGCATTTCCCTGCGGCTCTGTAACGTAGGTAGGTTTATAAGTTTCAAAGGCTAGAATAGGGAGGAAGAATTCATCGTGGAACCCATGGCACACCCTCCAACGCAAAGAGCAAGATTTTTTATCACAATGAACCTGGTAATACGGGTTACATTTTACTGAAGCGTATTCCAAATTAGGCCTTATTAACGAAGTAAAAGGGGTTCTGGTAATATAAGGATCATTGAATTCTTTAGTCCCCGGTTTTACAAATGCCAAGGGCCCTTAAATCTATTTACACAGCTTTCAGTATATTATTTAAAGTCAAGCTTGGGGTCCATAAACACTTTCACTTATCAGAATAGCTAACGTTATTTAAAGTAAGACCAGCGAGTTAGGGGGCTAAGAATATATCCACGGTATGTATGCCTATCGTAAGAGGCGACTAAAATACCAAATTTATTCAAGGGGTTGTGTAGCGCAAACCCTCAATTGTCAACCTCACCTACCCGTGGCAAATCCTGTTTCATTAACAGCCGATGCTCTAGAGACCCCGAACTCCTGGGGATCGGGTGGCAGGGCGGTAGGCCTTGGGGGAGTGTCCTTGTCGCTACAACAACAAAAACACCATTAAAAAATATACGCTATTGAACGTTATCCGTCGTTTAATTTTTCTAAATAATTTCGAATATTTTTTAACATTATAACTCAAATTATAACAAAAGATATACAGACCAATTCTAAATATTCTCGCGGAATTTTGTTATCGCGGATTTTTTTTATTCCCGCGGAAAAATTCCTCCAATTCTTTTCTCCTAGGGAGAAGAATAATTGGGGAATTGGAATTTCGAATTTTCGAAGTCAGCTGTTTTGCCAATTGAAATTTCGTTGCGCATTTCTTATTTTGTTTAAAAAATTGTAATGTTTAATTATTGTTGCCAATTTGTTTGAAATTAAGAAATAAGGTATAAACAATGCACATTATTGCATTTGATGTGGTATTCACTGAAATGAGTAATGAATTGGTACCACAGCAACATCAACAGAGGAGCATAAGAAGAAGACTGGCGGCATAACACAAATCCGCCGGAGTTGTCTGCATTCATTCTGCAAAGCAATTTTCTGGCAGCTAAGTCGAGTTGAGTTCGCCTTTCGCCATATGCCAAAATCTATTTAAGCCTTCTCCCCCAGCGGGTAAGGGGGTCAGAATATACCCGCGGTAGGTATGCCTGTCGTAAGAGGCGACTAAAATACCAGATTCAAGGGGTGTGTAGCGCAACCCTTCAGGTTGCCAGCGCAATATATAGCTTCTCCAAACCCAATTGTCAACCTCACCTATCCGCGGCGAATCCTGTTTCACTAACAGACGAGGCTCTGGCGACCCCAAGCTCCTCATGGAACTTGGGGTGGGGAGGGAGGGGATGGCCTGAAGGTTTAATGTGGCCACATAAATCGTTCCCGAGATGGTCGGGCTAGTACCTTAATGGTGCTGTGGTACCGGAGCGTACCGGATCTGTATCCGGCAGAGGACCATCACATCGATAACACTCCCCAAAGCCTTCGGGGAGCAACCTTATCGCTACAACAACAACAACAACAACATTTAAGCCTTCCTAAAAAATCCTTGCGCAATTTCTGGATGGCTGCATCAAATATGTGAAGAGCTCTTCCGTTGCTTATGATAATAAAGAATATTGTGGTTGTTGTTGTTGTTGTATTAACAGTGAGAATATTGTGGTAGAATGTAAATACATATTTTAGCACAAATTTGTACAAATAAGTGTTCTTTCTTAAAATAACCAATTTCCTTTAACTATTTTGATGCATTCCCTTTAATTTAACAAGTGAAAAACTCCTATGAAATGGCAGAGAAATCTCCCTCTCCCTCACATTCATAATACATACTTTTCTCCCAATGCCGGTTTCCGCTTTTTCGAACATTGTTCAGAACAGGAGAAAAGGGAGACGTGAAAAAACTCATAAGAAATTTTTATTTAGAATACGAGGAATGGGAGAAGGGAAAAAACTCGCACGGAATTGTCGTTTAGAATTGGGCTGATATAAAAAGAGTTGAAAACTAAATGCGAAGCTCGCTTTAATTCTTTAAAGTTCAAAAAATTTGCATAAATTATATCAACTTTTTATTCAGAATTTTTGGAGGTTTTTTCAATTATGCAGTTGCATAATTCTTTTAGTTTTAGTATAAAATGCGCAAACCCCAAACTGGTGACGGAGCTTAATTAACATTTTTGCAATAAAAAAAGTTTCGATTATTTTTTTATATCGCACACTTACATAGATCATTAGGGAGCTAAGTCAAAAATCTGAATTTTACAAATTCTGCGCGGTAGTATGCTTCTCAATTCAATGCCTACCGATCTGTATACTCAATTCAATTCCATTACTCACCCAAAGACCGCTTGGTACAAACTAAAAAATTGCATTGGCGCATAGTTAGTTTTTTACCTTTCCTGAACATTGTGATATTTTGATTTGAACGTTGTTTTGATCTGAATGTGCGATATATCTTGTGTTCCCAATGTCAGAAATACCGCATTACTTCCCAATAATCCCAAGATTTTTGTGACTTAAAAAAAAGAGACGGATCTCGAAAGTGGCATCTCTACTACATACATAATTTGGAAGTCAATACTTATTAACCCATTTTATACTTACTAAAGGCATATCGTCATTAAAGCGCTTTTCTTCGGAAAACCATAAATATCTAAATAAAGAACCCATCATAAAAGAATATAAACATATTTATTTCCCTTTTTTTATATCTATGTATCCGGTCACCAATGGCTTCAATCGCTGCCCTTCCTTATAACGCACCATCATAACAGCATAAATACTGATGGTCTTTCGGCTTTGGATGTCGCTGTTCTTAGCAATAATCGTTCAATGACAAAAATGCTTTTACAACATGGCGCCATCGAAGGAACCCAATGTAAGTTAAATTGATATTGTTAATAAATTAGAAAAGTTTATGATTCTTATGTTTCCAGTAAAATATAACTTTATATTGCATTATTTTTCCGTTCAAATTAATAAGTGAAATGTAAGTATCAGGGTAAGAACTTCGTGACGTTCTTAATAGATTTACTACGTTGTTCGAAAAATTTTTTCATTCACTACACTACTACGTTTTACTCAAGATAAGCTACAATATTTCAGCCAACACAATTTATTCAATTGTTTTATTCTGGCAGAAACTAGTAAAATATTATAGCAAAACTTTGACTTTTCTAAATTTTGTCAAAGGCTCCTCAAAAAAAGTGGTTCGGGTTTGGTTTCGTTTTTAATGGATTTTTCGGTTCTTGTTTGAGTCACCATCGCACGATTTTTTATTTGGGCACGATTCTAGTAATCGCATTGAAATCGTTCGCTTTTGTATTTACTAAGGCTGCATCGTGACGTTAAGTTTCATGTTAATCAAGAATAGTTTCCGTTGAAACACTTGCGAATGTTTTTGTTAAAGCAGTTATCAAAACAATTTCATTTCGTTTTTAACCGAAACGAAATAATGCCGGTTATGTTGAAACGTAAGTAATACCTTTAAACTGTACAAGCCCCGTCACATAAGCAATTTTTCATATATTTGCGTTTAACTCAATCTTATGCGTTATGAGTAGATTGCACATATTTTTATGGAGAACGTTAGATTGAGCGACACAAGCGCCATCTGACATGGAAAAGTAGCTAACGCCCAACATTTGTTGCAAGCAAAGCATAAGAAGAAGAACTTGGTATTTGCTTCAATTGAGGGTGCTCTCACACTTTGCAAGTGAAATTATTTTTCGCACTCGTTGGTAACTTTTCTAACATTGTTCGCAATTAAAAACTGCAATAAAACAAATGAGTACGGCATAAAATATGTTAGCAAGTATTTTTGTTGTATAAGGAGAATGTTTATAACCGTGCTTCGCGAAATTTTGTATGTGAATGGGTAAGTCGAAATAAACTTCAATTGCCAAGTCTGATATTTATGAACGCAACATCTTGGTTGATTGTGGCAATGTTACTGGAATGCTTAAGCTTGTATTAAACGCACCTTTAAGAAAAATCTCATTGTGCCGCGGCCTTAAAACGAAGTGTGCGTCAAAGCTATAACACGCGTTCGGTTGTGTGTCAGTGAAATTCACGCTCAGGCCGAGCGTTTCAATGGGTTTATAACGTTAACGAAGTGGTTTCGTTTCGAGCGAAAGCGAATCGAAATCATTTCGTTAAGTTAATTTTAATATTTACCGAAGCCAAATGGTATCGTTTCGTTTGTGGAGAATCCTTGTTATTTAGTTATACAAAATTATTGTAAAAATCACAAGAAGAGAAATCGATAATATGAAATGCACTTAAAAATGCTAAACAAAAAAATGGTTAGGAAAGAAATTGAGTACTTAAACATTTGATATATTCTCTAATATTTTTTATTAAAAAAAAACGGATGGCCATATTAATATTGTTTGAGAAAAAGTAGGTGAACAGTTAGATCGGAAAGAGAATTGAGTCAGAAAAGAGGAATTCCCTCGAATGTTGGCAGCAGATGTGGCATCGGTTTTACATTGAAGTTTTTTCGATGTCTGTTTTATAACAAACCAAACAGTCGTCGTTTACAAATTGATAACCAGCTGTTAACAATTTGGTAACACTTCAATAGCAAATCGATAACTTTTTGATAACCTTTTAATAAAAATCGATAGCTTTTAGATATTAAATCGATAAAAAATTACTTTGATAACAAATCGATAACTTTTCGATAATTAGTCAGTAGCTTTTCGATAGTAAATTGATAATTTTACGACAGTAAGTCGACAACTTTTCGAAAATAAATCTGTTTTTTCGATAAAAAATCGATAACACAAAGACAAATAATTGGTAAAACTACTAGATAATCGATTACCTTTCGACAGTAAATCGATGAACTTTTTATAAAAAAGCGATAACTTGTATCGATAAGGACACTCTCCGAAGGTTTGGAGAGTGTTATCGATGTTGATGATTCTTTGTCGTATATACATACATACATATATCCAGTACGTTCCGGTAACAAGCACCATTGAGGTACCAGCCCGAGCTTCTCGGGAATAATTTAATATGACCGCATTGAACCTTCAAGGCCATCCCACCCCTCCCCCTAGGTTTCATAACAAACTTGGGTCGCCAGAGAATCACCTGCTAAGTATTCGCATCGCGTAGGTGAGGTTGACAATTGAGTTGCGGAAGCTAAGAGTTGCGCTTATCAACTACTTTAATCCCATAACTCATCGATAATCGTTGTTTTCGGTAGTAAGTTTATAAGACTTGATAAAAAATAGATAACGTGTCTATACTTCGTTGATAACACACCCATAAAAACCGATAACTCGTCGATAAGAAAAGGATAACACGCCCACATCCACAGATAATAAACCGAAACAAATTGGTAAACAGCCGTTCGGTTTCGGGTTTGACTTCCAATCATAGATTAGATTGATACGAATCTTTTGCTTACGCTCTCATATTTTCGCACTCACGAGGGATTTATCTTCTAGTTGTTGCTGGCAACAATCACAGATAAATCCCTCGCGCCAGCTGAAGCGGGTGCCAGAACAAAAAATGTGCCAGCCAAAACGAAAAACGTGCCAAAAATTTTTGTAAACTTTAGTTTGACCTACAACTGTAGAATAGCGTTCAAAAATTATGGCAAAAAGGATAAAAATACTTGTTTTAGTGTAAGTATTATTAGTTCGAAGGCGGAGGGTAAATATTATTTCCCATTCAAAAGT
This sequence comes from Eurosta solidaginis, assembly GCF_040869045.1. Classification (NCBI taxonomy): domain Eukaryota; kingdom Metazoa; phylum Arthropoda; class Insecta; order Diptera; family Tephritidae; genus Eurosta; species Eurosta solidaginis. Next base: position 276,657,959 of record NC_090319.1, on the reverse strand, counting down.
TATCACTAAAAATAGGTTTTGTAAATATGAACTCCCGATGCAACCAGTCCATTTTGATCACAGAACCTGGAACTCCAGACATCTAGGATAAGCCCTATCCATTAAATAATGTTAACTATTATATCATAGGTCCGATTTACTGAAATTTCAAAAGAATATATGGTTTTCACTGCGAGTTAAATGCGTTACAATATTTGACTAATTAATTTAATCGAAATGTAAATTTAACTTAGATTTGTTTATATTTAACTCTAACTAGTCGTATTATTGTAAAATAACTTTAAGGACATAAATATTTTGCGACTATCATTTTATTAAATGATTGAAACTATAATCGCCGAAATGTATGTCAAAAATCCCCATTTTCAGATCTATTCATTTTTGTTTGGAGTGGCATCATTGATAAATGTTATAAAAAATGTGCATTTTGACAGCGCTCTCTCGAAACAAAGAGTTGCAAATCCATTCATCTATCCTTCCAATATTTCTTTTCTTATCCTCTCATTTGTTTTTCCTTTCCTTTCGCTTCCGATAATTTCCTTTCCGAACCACAGTAAGAAAACAATCATAATTTTTTTCATAGATGCGCTAACGCATAGTTTGTACCAAAAAAGCAGGAACGGAAAATCATTATTAATTTTTTTCGGAGTTGAAAAAGTCCTGGTCAAAAAATTGTCCTCGGGTAAAATGTTTGAGTTCCCAGGTATCCCTATAGCAATATCGTGTCGAATCATGCATCCTTTTTATTTTTCGAACTTTTTCCATAAAAGTCCACTTATAAAAGTAAAATTTTTACTTTCATTGTTTGAGTCCGATAGAACTAGTTAAACTCTGACTTTTAAAAATAAAAGTCCGGAAATAAAAGTTAAATCCGGACTTATTTTTTAAGGGCAAAATAAAAGTCCCGCTTGATAACAAAGAAACGGCTTATCCGAATTAAAAAAAAATTTATTTTTTATTTTTAAAAGTCCGAGTTTAACTAGTTCTATCGGACTCGAAAAATAAAATAATTTTTATCTTGATCCAAATATATTTAAAGTCCAAAATTAATAGGGTTGCAAGGAATTATATTATACAAGAATAACAGTTTCAGCCCCTGCAAAAAAGTGCATTTTGGGGTGCCAGCTTCACACAGCTTGAAATTTTTTTCCGATAATTTTTTTGGGAAGGATGGGCTACCCAAAGAAAAGGATGGGCTAGCCTTAGGAAAACCAACCACATACTTAAGTTTCCGTTCATTAGGGTGTTTAATTTTTTTTTTGAAAGGAGCTTTTACATATTTGAAATCAGCAAGATTTTTCAACACGATTTTTTTTTATCTACAGTTTCCACAGACACCATTGGCAATAAATTAAATGGACTACTTAAGGATGCAGAGTCTCGAATACAGGATTTAAGTGGCACTTCAGATGGTGGTCTCTGCCAGCCCTCATTCTCAACACGACCGTCCATATCAAGTATTATTATCGGTATGTTTTATTATGTATAATATTTAATATCCACTAGCCATAGCCATGAACACAGATTAGGATGAGGCGTGGCTTTACCGGTCGGAGAGAACGTGATAATACAAAAAATTTATTTACCGTTCTCTACTGACTTATCGAGTCGCGGCCTTTTAACGATGTAGTTTCGATCAGGACTGATCTCGACTTTGAATAACCTCACCGGAGGGGCGAACAAGCTTAGACTAGAATAGTTTTGCCTAGTCTGGCAAAAGCTGGACAATCAAGCATGAGGGGACTAGATGCTTTCACCTCTACATTTTTCTAGTACGAAAAATTACACTGAAGATGGAACAACGCCGAAACCGTTTTGTATTCCAACCAAATTTGACAAGGGTTGCCAGAAAATCGTTCCAATATACATACATTTTACAGTTGATTTAAACACAGCCAAGTGAACTTTCATAGCACCAATCACTAATGATAAACGAGACTTAGTGAACTTAAAGATTTCGACGGGTCGCGTGGTTCCGGAGAGAAAAATCTTTCTACCCCACACGAGGTATGCGCTCCATTTGCTTAGTTGACTTGAGGCCCACCTGTACGAGGACAGGCTTTAGGGAGCCACCTGAATTCCGATTTCGCTACAGCCCGCTGCGTTGTTTCAAAAAAATCCGTATGACTGTAGCCCCGGACCAATCATATTTTGTCTAGATGCCATGCTCCTTACCTATTATTCGTACGGAACGTATGCTCCGTTGCCATGGATTGGAGTATCAGATGTTTCGTCTAGGTATATACCCATGAATCGTATAATCTCAATCTATTGGAAAATATCACTTTACAAAAAACCAAAAACGAGGCTACGCCCTTACAAATCGAAGTTCACTTCCTCACCAGAGAGAGTTAGCATTGCTTCCTACACCGATGAATGCACGATAGTGGCAACAGGTCCTGGTCCATCCATTGATAGCATAGCTGTAAAATTAACAACCAACTCTCTAGTCTTTCTAGGCTTTCGCTGCGCGAAACTTGGCAATATATCCGACCAAGCTTTAGCGAATATATTCACAACGCCACATGCCTGTCAAAACTTCGCCCTCAAAAATGGCACAAAATTTCTTCTTAGGTCGCCAGAACATATCTACACAGTGAGACGGTAATACTTCCCATAAATGAGAGAAACTAAATGCTGAACAAATAGTTTCTGTTTAATACTCAGAAACCTCGGAATCCTAACAAACATCTGATTGAAGAGGCCCCATTTCTTATGTACATAAAGAGTCATCTCCTTAAGCACTATGAAGAAATCCGGCACACAGAAACGGCACACAGAAACGCCACACAGAGTCGACAAAGTAAAAATAAAAAATAAATAAATGTAAGGCGCGATAACCTCCGAAGAGATTTTAGGCCGAGCTTCTCATCCAAATTGCGTCGTGTTCCTTTTTAATTTTTCCTACAAATTAACGGCACGGGACCTATTTGTTTTATGCCGCCTCCGGACGGCATCTGCGGGGCAGATGAGTTTTCACTGAGAGCTCTTCATGGCAGAAATACACTCGGAGTGCTTGCCAAACACTGCCGAGGGGCGGCCCCGCGTAGAAAAATTTTCTTCTAATTGAAAACCCTTATTTCTAAAATTTTGATGTTGCTTTGCACGGGGTGTGAACCCAGGGCATTCGGTGTGGCAGGCGGAGCACGCTACCATCACACCACGGTGGAGTCGACAAAGTCCTATGCCGGTAAATGCCAGTGGAACCTGTTGTCAATGTCAAATACCCGGAACACGCAGTTGAAGAAAGCAGACTTCCCCGGGAGACGCGCGCCACTCTGGCACAACTTTGATCGGAATACTGTAATATGTTAAACTCTTCTTTATTCAGAATCAACTCTGACGTACGCAATGTTTGTCCTGCATTTAATGTGTCTCCACATGACACCAACCATCTCTACACTTGTAATGTGGAGCCAATACTCATGTTTCTTTTGTCAAACCCTGTTGAAACTGCAAGTTTCCTTGGACTTCCGTTAGAGGATATCGATGATGAAGTGAGTGATAGCACCTATTCGATGGAGCGAAGCACTGCTACAAGAAGAAGAAGAAAATGCCTCATCTTGCGGTTTCCACCATCTCCAGGTATCGAAATCGTTAGGTCCTATTGTCTTCCTGCCTTGCACCGTTCAACCAGTTTCCTATATGGCAGTGTTGTGAACCTGACGAAGACATTAACAAGACAGTCTTCTTTTGAAAGGAACAGTACATTCCACATTCAAGACTCTTGTATCTGGATATTAAGTTTCTGGTACGCTTTGGACTCCGGCTGAGAGTTAGTCAATATTTAAATTTTTTGTTCCAAGCAACTCTAACTTCTCCAGTCTTAGGCAGAAAAAGCAGTCAGCTGTATTTTGCTTCAAATACCGCCCCACTAAGTTCTCAATCTTTCTCTTGCAAGTATCATTCACGTTTGTCATCCTGTCCATCACAGAATAATAAACAATTAAGATATTAACCTGAATTGTTTGTAGAAATTATTTATCAGCCTTGTCAACACTTCTGCAACGAAATAGAAAGCAACCAACAAGCAAATCGGCTGATTAATATTACAAGACTCCTGACTCTTATCTTTTTGTTTTTTTAGTGCCCGCCCATTGTTTATTTGTATATCCTTTCAATAGCGCATTCATTTGTATTTATTCATTGATTCATTTGCTTATTTGTTTGTTGTTGTTTTTTGCCATCAACACAGGTAACACTGGCTCCTCGGTGACTGGCTGCACAGGCAATGAAATCGAAAAGCAAATAGGCATTTGGGAGCGACGTGTTAAGGGTTTGAGACGCTTGCTGCTAGGTTGGGATCAGACACGCCCACCGGATGCACCTGCCGCAGTTACGGTTGATGTAACGGGTGAGAACTCAATTGCGCTGCAAATAATCGAACCGTTCGATGGAGCAATTGGCACTAAATTCAAAGGTAAGTTAAGCAAAAAAGATGAGAAAAAACAGCAATTATGAATGTTTAATAAATGGTGGGTACGCCTGTAGGTGGGATGTGGCTAGAAGGTGTCGACAAATTGCATATACAGGCAGTGTTTGCCTTGCCGACCAAAGCCATTCGATTCAATAGATTTCATTTCACTGCTTTTGTTTATTTTCATTTTTTTCTTTCTATTTCTGATTGTTTATTCAACTATCCGCAAAATCGACACAAAAACCACTTTGATACGACAACTCGACCACCCAACCAAACTCTTCGTCGATCTACGTTACGGTTCCTATGCTACACACAAACACGCACACACACACAACAACAACAGTGCAATGGTCGACTCGTGCCGATTTCAGTAACATTGTGGGCGAACGTGAGCTGGTGGATTGGATGAGTTTTCATGGCAATATGGGTACACAATGTAAAATTGGTGGGTTGACGCAAGGACGTCGCTACTTCATACGTGCTACCTGTGGCAATGTTAAGGGATGGGGTCCATTTAAAACATCAGTACCAGCGAGCGTTGTGCCATCGTGTAAGTTTTGCCTTGAAATTTTTAGCTTTTTTCAATTTCCGTTCTTAATTGTTTATTTCGTTCGGTTTGTGATAGGTTGGCGCGATTATAATAACCGCGAAGATCGTTATGTGGGCCGGCAGCTTGCTTTAGACAATCTATTTACAGCAGTGCGATTGGCACGACCAGCGGATGTATCGGAATTGACATTGGATGTTTGCCCGGCACAAAGGCGTAATCCAAAAAAGAAGACTACCATAAAGCAACTATTTTCAGTGGCATCAAAGTTTCAAAAGCACCTAAGGCGGTAAGTTTTGTTTTTTTAAGGATCGATGTTAAGGCACATGCAAGGGATTCACAAAGTCTCAAAGCGCGTTATATTGTCATTATGAAACGCTATTGTATTAAGAAAGCCAAAACCTGACCTGAGTGCCCATCCGGAGTAGGAAGAAGCTCCGCCGAAAGTGGCTTCGGTTGGAGCTTTATTGAAATACCCAATTTAAAAACTTCGCGCTGCGGTTGATATCCAAAAGCGGATAAGTGGATTTGAATTGCAACCATGGCAGCAATCGCCCATGGAATAAAATTGGCTTTATATAGGCATCCAACCTGATCAAGATAGCATTGTGGCACGCGCACCATCAATTGTGAACAAAGTCGAGCACATAATTGGGTGGAGGTCAGATCCGACGTTTACGTCCGGACATAGTTTAATGCAACGCGAATGTATGCAATTCTGTTCTGGAGCAACATCAGATTTTGTCATGTTGCTCTTTTGGATGCCATACCCTGAAATCTCAGTCAGGAATGTTTTTCTCTGACTCCCGATAAGAAGCTCCCTGTTAGAAGCGCACAAAGCCAAGAATGAAAGAAACTGTCAAGCAGTCCACAGCCTCCTTCACATATGACACTTAGCTCTCCTTAAGTAAAGTTTGTTAGGTGATCTTGCCATGACTCGTATTTCCTTTATTTTACCAGCGGATATGAAGGAGCTTACCCGTCAACGAACATCGTTACAGTGGTCTCTAAAACTGTACTGTCCTGAGAGAGCCACATGATCGTTACTACTGACCTGCAGATTCTTTGCTTACTACCCAGCCTAAATAGTCCCAGCCCGAAAGCCACTTTTGGCACATATCCAAGCTATCCATATCGCGTTGAATCATAATCCATTTTTTGCGTCTTGGTAGAGCTCGCTCATCCTTATTCATTAAGCTCTTACTAATTTTTACTTCCAGCGGCATTTACTTGGCAAGCATCATTTACTGTGAGGACAAAGTGCTGGTCACTAGCGAAGATTTTCTACCCGTCATCGAAATCGACGAGACATATTCAAGCAGCTTGCATAGTGACTATCACTGGCTGATGAAGGTGAGTGCTTAGATCCATTTAAGGCAATTATGCTATTGATTATTTGTCCATATGATTAATTGTGCTACGTCACAGGTCGCTTGCACATGGGACGATGTGAAGTCACTGCGTACGGACATGGAACGAAACCTAACATCTGCCGTGCATTTTCGTACCAAACTCCTATCAGCGGTTTGTCAATTGCAATCTACGTTAGGACTCAATGACTTAGGGCAACTGTTCTATAAGCCTTTACGTGATTCACACGGCACCGTTGTGCTGACGTGCATACAAGCTGTAAAGAGTCAAAAAACTGTATCCATACTAAATTCGCGCTGGTTGCCTTTAAATAAGTTACAAAAGAAGATTGTCGCACTGCTGGAGGACTACAATATACATGATATGCTCATATCTTCCATTGCCGAACAAATTCACTATCATCAGGCTTCAATGCAACGTCTGAGTCCAGGTCTCTATTTGGGTTACTTAAAGATGCAATGTTCAATGGATCAAATACAAGTGGTCGTGCCTATTAAGACACCCAATGTGCTGCCGCATTGCAAAGTGCGCGACAACAGTCATATCACAGCCGACGAGTGGCAATTTCTCAAACGTCGAAATACCTCAAGGCCGGGCAGCCGCAGTAGTAGTCCATTAAATATGGCGTTCGAGTTTGGCACATACTTAGAGGAGACTACGGAAGGACAACGACTCTTTCTTTATGATCTCACTACAGCTACGCAGAAGCTTTTCTCATACATGAATATCAAACCACAAGACGCTGAAACGCATCGACTCTACGATATCGAAGTTATTGAACATAGCAAAGATATCAGCTTCCTAATCATTTGTCCTGCTGTAGAGCTGACCTGTGCCGTACCGGGGCAGCCGGAGTTGTTGCTGCAACGCGATGATCTCGCAAGCCTCAGCATACAATCCTTCGAAATGATACACCTGCGCACGTATCAACCGGGCATCATACAAAAATATGCGCGGCTCTCTTGTATACTGGAACTGGATACTGCATTGGCTACGCATTCTCATCGCGAAGCTTTCTCTACCAGCGAATTACAAACAGCGAAGGAACGTTTGGCAAAGTTGCACGAGCTATCAGCCAACTTGAATGCTGTATGGAAGAGCGTACGCTGGCTAATGGACGTGATTGCCTTTGCGCGTGACAAAAATACGCAATCTTCAGAGATCATGAAGGAGATACTCGCCTTTGGTAGCAGTAGTAGTGGTAATAAAGGTGTAGGAGAAAGTAGTCAAGATACACAGCTACTGCAGCCACCATCGCGCGATGCTAAATACACAAAGAACTCTGGACGTGGCAGTTGGCCTGGACCTGGAGCATCACACAGTTCTGGCAACAACTGCTTAGCTGCTGAACATTCAAAATCTGAGCAAAATTTGGGACGCAGTGCAATTACGCCTACCTCCTGCGCACAGAGTCTACCCATGCAACAGTCCGCCAACAAATCGAATAGCAGCAGCGACTCGCGCAAGACTGCCAGCTCGACAAGCACACAAGCGCATTTATTACAAGTGAGCGGTATGAGTGGCTACACCAGCTCTGACATCTCACTACGTAAAAATAGCGGTGACTCAATGACGTCATCGCAGTATACAACGCGTAGCTACTATTCGGGCGCCGAATCTGCACTCGGTAGTAATAACGAGCTGGAACAAATATTTACCATACCGCCGTCTCGCTCCGATGATACATTAGCGCTGGCCAGCTTGAAAGTTGGAAAGCACACGCATGCGACAGCTATGCAAAGACGACAACGAACTACTTCGAACATTACTCAACATGCACCAACACCAACTTCGCTAGCCAGCAGCACACATTGCTCAAACTCGGCACCTTACTTGTCAACCGGCTCTTCAAATATTTCATTGAAAACATCTTCGAGCTCGGATTATGACATCAAAGCGCCAAAAGCTAGCAGTCAAGCTGTGGCGGAGCATAGCATAGATGGTAAGGTGAAAGCAGCTTCTAGCGCAAATATGCGTGATGGTAGTCTTTATCGCAAATCAAACCTCGAACCGCCAACAAAAGATATCATCAAACCCACAACGAGCAGCGAGGAACGTTCAAGTAGCGCAACATCAACTTTAACAACAACAGCAAAAACTGCCTCCATAAAAAGCCTTTCACGGCATAGCAGCCAAGAAGATACGTCGAGTGGTTCAAGTCAACGATCTGAACAAGCGGCCAATGCGCCCAGCTCCGGCATCATACAAGTTTATACTGCATACAATACGGGTTTGGCGAGTGGCACCAGCCTAAAATTACATGTCACACCAAAGACTACAGCACGTGAAGTTATAAATTTAGTTGTGAAACAGCTAAATATGGCAGCGGTGCTAAAGGGTAATAATGGTCCCATCTATACAGCGGATATGTTGGACAACTTTTGTTTGGTTGCTGTTATTGGTGCTCGGGAACGCTGTTTACGTGATGATTTCAAACCTCTTCAACTACAAAATCCTTGGCGTAAGGGTAGATTGTATGTGCGTCAGAAACATGAACTTTTAGCGGCTATAGAGCATGCGAATCGGAAGTCACATCTGATATGAGCTGGTAGGGAGTAGCTACATATTATATTTAAATGCATATGCGAGGTCGCAAATGAATGAAAGATGAATGCGCGGAAATAACGGCATACAAGAAGATTGCGAAGCGCTTGTGACTTATGAATATCCGCACGTTGACCCTCTTCCCCGCCTCCGCTCTCTCTCCGTCACACTATATATTTGACCATAATGACTTAGATATTTTATATAGGGGCCGGAACCCGCTAAATTTTTTCGATTTCTTATCTTTGAAGGCTCTTCGGTCTACTCCATTTCTACGTCGAATAGAGGTTAGGTTAGGTTGAACTGGCCGGTCCATGAGGACCACACATTGTCTGAATTAGACTGTAGTGTTACCAAAAGTTTATTTAACGCCCAAACTGAAAAACCCGATCAAAAACCAGGACCTATGTTATAAAATACTAGAAGAAATACGTCAAATAGAGCTATGATTTCATTTTCCTCAAAATATCGCATCTTCGTGCATCCAGACTTTTGGTTTCTGCACAGAGTCTCTGCCTGCGACGAAGTCTACGACCATCATTATCTGCGTCGATAGGATAAGACTCGTGAATGTCAGGTTAAGTAAAATCTTGGGCGTCACATTCGTTAGTGGAACACATTGCACAGAGATGCAACATTCCCAAAACACTGCTCTAAAATTGCCTTGGGCACCTGAGTAGTTAATGTTACCCAAGTCAGAGTTCAGAAAATCGAAAAGAAAGGCAAATTTCTGAAGACGATGCGTACCCTTAGTTACTCCTGACGTACCCTATGTATGTCCTTCGTGTGAAGTATCTCCAAATGACACAATCCCTCTTTTCAAATGCAATATTGAACGAATTCCTCCGAGTGAAAGACTCCTTCCTCTTTTTTTCAACTCCCACGCGGTTTAGAAAATTGTCCGTACCTAGGACTTATTTAGAACTACTTCGGTTCAGGAATTGCATTATTCGATCTCTGCGGCAAACGTGCCGCATGTACCTTGCGCAGGCCATGTTTTGGCGACGTTGTTCGGGACTAGGTCGCCAAGTGTCGCTTCTACTTAGCGAAATATGCGCATATAACCAACGTCTATATTTCCACAGAGGCTGTACGGTAAAAAAGAGGTCAAGTAGAAGTCGACCGGTACACGTGATCACTTTAACCAAATATCCGGTCAAGTAGTAACTTGCTAGTCCACTTTCCGCAGTAGTTCTGCTTCGCTGCTATAGCCAGCGACACATCGATTCTTCTCGCACTACCAGGATTCTTCTAGCATTGACCCAATACAACCAAAATACTTCGGGCTTCTCTTTTAATTTGTTACTACTGCGTAGTTCTATTTTTTTTTTTTTTTTTTTTTTGATTTTTATTAGAATTTAGAATCCGAACGGCACCTGGAAGGTAGATGAATTTTCACTGACAAGCTTTTTATGCCGGAAATACAATTGGAGTGTTTGCCGAACCATTGCCGAGAGGCGACCTCCCTTTTAAAGATTTTAATTATTCCAATTGAAAAAACTTAATTATACATTTTTTGGTGTAGCTTTGCTCGGGATTCGAAACCAGAACCTACCGACCTTCTACACCACACCACGACGGTCGTCCCGTTGTCATATATTCCTTTTAGTTCTTCAGCGAGAAGATACATATATCGATGCGGCCAGGACAGGTTTTGCGGAAACCGTGCGGTAATTTGAAATAATTTGCGGTGCTCCTTTGTGTTGCACCGAATTGAGAGCGGTTCGACTCTTCTGTTCTTTCAAAGCATCCGCCCAAACTTCTGCACAGCCGGAACCGGAGCCTGATTCGATCGTTTTTCTTGCACACGGCTTTACTCAGCATATTAGATGGGGTTAATGTGCAGTACCTAAAACTTGTGGAGGAGGAACGCACACTCCCTAGGGAAACACGAGTCAATCTAGCTCAACTTCGATCTGGATACTGTAACAGGTTAAACTTTTACCTATCCAGAATTAGCCCCGACATACAAAATGTATGCCCAGCTTGCAATGTGCCCCACATGACACCAACCATCTCGTTAATTGTAATGTGGGACCAGCGCCTCTAACACCCCTCTCATTATGGTCCACCCCTGTTGAATCAGCAAGTTTCCTTGGATCCCGTTAGAGGATATTGATGACAATTTGTGATCGGTCGCACCTATTGGATGGGGCGAAGCACTGCTACAACAACAACAACAACCCAGCATATTAATTGTTAAGGTACATGCATATACATATGTGGGGCATTCCATTGTAACTCTAGCTACCAATGGATATTTAGCATAAACAATTTCATTGAAATTCGGGAAAGCCTTTGTAACTATCGAAAAGGCTTTTTCAAATGTGTTCTTCTATCGAGAGTTATAAATTATATAACATTTCAGTAATTTTCTTTGCAATAATTATTTTATACAGCCCAATTCCAAATATTACCTCGGATTTTTTATAATTAAAACAAATTATACAAACAAAACACAGTATTGCATTTCATATAAAATGAGTAACGAATTGGTGCCATAGAACAGAGGAGCATAAGAAAGAGGAGCGTAAGAAGAAGACAGCGCGATAGCACAAATCCGCTGGAGTTGCCTGCTTCCATTCAGCAAAACAATATTCTGGAGGCCAAGCCGAGTTGAATTCCTCTGTCGTCATATGCCAAAATCAACTGAAGCCTTCTTAAAAAATCCTTGCGCAATTTCTGGATGACTGCATCAAATTTGCTAAGAACTCTTCTGTTGCTTATTTGTATACTTTTGGACTGTAACAAAGTGTTTTGTGGTAGAATGTTAATGTAATTTAGCACAAATTTGTACAAGTATTGTATTTTCGTATAAGAAACAGTAAACGTAAACCATTTTGATGCATTCCCTTTAATCCAACATGTGAAAAAACTCCTAAAAAATGGCACAGAAATCTCTCTTTCAAACACATTCATAATACCCACTTTTCTCCATTTAACCGTTTTTCCCTTTTTCGAAGATTGTTTAGAATAAGAGGATAGGGAGAAGTGAAAAAACTAACAAGGATTTTTTATTTAGAATACGAGGAATGGGAGAAGGGCAAAAACTCGCACGGAATTTTTGTTTAGAATTGGGCTGATAATATTTTTGTTTTTTTTTTTTAAGTATTTGTTAAAATTTTATAAACGTATTATTATTAACGAATTTTCTGCAATAATTTGTTTCTTAAGATTGCTTTTATTCTATAATTTTAACTCATCACACACAAAATTTTTCCGTTTAAAAACTTTTATAATTATCTGTATTTAATTAGCGAGAAGTGTTCATATTGCTTTATACAATTGTTCAATTGTTTTTGTTATTGATATTAGAAAAAAAATTGCAAAGTTTACAAACGGCGATGGTCATGTTTCTGAATTGCGCTTCTTCATCAGATAGCTTCTCGGGAGCTGAGTATTGAACTCAAATCTCCAACATTCATACGAGTGTAAAGGCAGATGCCTTAAACCACTCAGCCATATGAATGCCCCGCTGCTCGCTGTGCAATTGGTCTCTAAGTATTGTTTTTTGTTGTTAGTGGGGGAGTAGCGGCGCATTCATATGGCTGAGTGGTCCTATCTCTGTTATTTTCAGAACATTAATAAAAAAAAAATAAATGAAAAAAATGAACAGGATAATAAATATCTTAAATATTAAAAACAAGTTGTTTTTAAAATATCTCTCTTATCAAACAAACATAAAAATAATGACTTATGAATTTATGAATGGAATTGTAGAGATGAAATTATGAATGTACATATATATTTACTTAGTTCATAAAACAGTATAGAAACTAAGTATAGTATAAAAAAAAAATAAGTTCTGGTAATTCCGAACTGTAACGAAGCACACCAATATCAGAATCCTAACATTAAGATATAGAACATGGAATTAAATCTAGTGAAAACAAATGAACGTTTAACTTAATGATTGTATTGTAATTTTAGCATAGAATAATTAGCACACAAAAACAAAAACTTACTAAAAAAGTTTACATTATTATGTGTGTTAATACTTATGTAAAGTTTTATGTATGTTTGTATTTGTTGTTAACTTGCACTGAAGATGAATGTAGGTATGTATGTTTTAAGTAAATGCATGTACAAAATAAAAAATAAATTAACTAAAATTAAACGATATAACAAAATGATTCGAAATATGTATAGTTGTATGTACATTAGGATGGTCCTTATTAATCAAACAAAAACTTTTTTCCAATCTCACCCCTTCAAACGTTAATACCGATGTGAAAAATATCACATAAATATTTTGTTCCTGATTGCGGACAGTAAAGGGACGTCGCAGAGGGGCAAAGTAAATATTTATTTATGTAAACCCAATCAATTTAAATTTAAATTGTGGCTTTCTAAGTCTGCATAGAAAACATCTTAACTTTGATCCCTCTCCAATCAGAAGTAAAGTTTAAAGGTAATATTTTTGACCTTAGTATTGCCATTTGAAGGGTTTAGTGTGTAGAAAATCGGAAAATTCATTTATAAAGACCACCCTAATGTACATAAATATGTGAAAGTCAAACGCTTTAGCTACATGGATACTAGGCAGATTTACTTTTGTGTACGGATGTGAATTTGTTTTTCTGATACACGCAAAAAAATACTTTTCCTGCCCAAAAAGGAGTATCACTCCCTGAAATTCCAAGCTTTAAGCACACAAGGTTTTCCCGACTATTGCGAATATCTACATATGTATGTATCTTTTTACAATTTTACGTTTTACAAGTAAATATGTGTGTTTTGTGATTTTTTAGTAGGTAGATCATAAACGAAAAAAAATAAATAAATAAAAAATTTAAATGTTCACGAACAATTATTGTTGTTGTAAACAAATTCATTTTTAAGAATATGCTAAAAAATGCGCTCATTTGAATAGTTAAAAATAAAAGTATTTGTTAAGTTGTAAATGATAATTATTAATTGTATATCATAAATATAGTTAAATCATATTGACAAACTTATCACGTATTCCATATAAAATTTTAAATTAAATTGCAAATGCAAGTTGTTTTATTTTTTACCATTAAAGATCTTATGAAGCATTGTTGTAGTTATAATAAAAACGCATGTCTATACGTAAGAATTAAAATGGTTTATATAAAAAAATAAAATAAAACACAAAAACAGGTATATCAACAAAAACAACATAAGCCAAATTTTCATTTCGCTGTCCAAAAAAAAATCAACGAATTCATAAGATATATTCTGTTTTCGCTTTAGTTAGTAAACTATATTTGAATAAAACGTATGGCTTAAAGATGGGGCTAGAGTGAGTTTTGAGGGCTGTGCTTAGGAGTGCGCCGAGGGATGAAAACTTGGTTTTTTACCCGATTCTTATTCCACTCAACTCGAGATATGATTGGTGTCACACAGTGTTATGTTATGCCAAATGATGTGATCATTACTAAATGAAGGAAAATTTAAATCTGTTTCTAAAAGCGTCAAATCCAAAACTAAAACTTTACTTCATATTACCAACCGTGAGTTAACAAAATATATTTGAAACGCAAATTTAAATATACTTTTTTACCTTATAATGAAAAATCCAAGTTAATGGTTCCTTTAGCCAAATGGTGATAATTTCCCCAAAAGGAAAATTAAACTGGTAAAAACGAACTCACTACTGGAACACCCTCATCTAATGCACAAGGTATGAAATACAGTTCTAGTGGGTCATTCAGCACTGCAACTGCCTTTTCTGAGCACATAGTCCCAAAATAGTTGCGAATTATGTCGAAATTTCCCGAAGAATATGCCAATATTATGTCGAAAGAGTGCCTAAATCGTTCCTCAAATGATCCTGAAACAGTCTAGAAATTACCCAGAAATTATTCCAAGAATAATTCTTCGAATAAATCCCGAAAATACCTTAAAGTGATTCTGAAAAAACCCCTGAAATAATTATGACCACCACTTGGAAACTATCCCATAGTAGTCCTGGAATCACCTTGAAAAATATTCCATAATTACCAAGGTATAGTCCTGGATATAACAGTGTTTAAATAATCCCTATAACATTTGGAAGCAGTACGAAAAATAAACCGAAATAGTCCTGATATAATTGAAATGATGCCAAAATAATACCGAAAGAATCCCGAAAATAATAAATGATTCCGAAACAATCAGGAAGTTGCCCAAAAAATATCCAGAAATTATCCCACCGAATTTGCCCATGAGCAATTTAAGAAATAATATATTAAATTACATCATATGTGACGAAAAATTTATTTTGGGGCTGTGGTGAAAAGCCGTCGTAGCCCAGTAGGGGTTTTTAGGTTTTTTCTCATAAAAATTAACCAAAATTCTTTTGTTGTTTTTTTTTTTGTGACTACTTTATTCTGATATTCTTTAAAAACATTTTTAAATTTTTACTTCATTTTAATTTTTTGTTGAGTCTAGTTAATAACTTCATAATACAGTGTGCTCTCTCTTAAACGGACACCTAAGAGACTGCCAAATTTGTAAGCTTATGAGAGGTGTCCGCTTATGAGAAAAGTATTATTGATGAATGTTTAAACAGTTTTATTTCCAAAACAAGAATATTAATACATACAAATAAGACTGATTTAGGAGGTTCATAAAGCTTTGTTCATAAATTAAAGAATAAAGTTTTGTGTACAAAATATTCAAAATAATTTAAAAAAGTCAGAAATTTTCACTTGGCGAGCCAGCGGGATGATGCACTAAAATCGTCGTAATTGAGTCTCACTGCAATTTCTTTAGCTTTGCTCCTTATAAGTGTGCCTGACAGAGGAATGCTCTTATTTCGAGCCTTCGCAAACCATCCGTAGCACAATTTATCAATATTAAGGCCTTTGGGCTTCAGCAGACTCTTTTTTCTCTCCGGGTTGACGTCAGTGTCCCACAAACTTAAAACTTGATCTTTGTTTTTGATAATGCTAGCAGCTTGCGTTTTGCTGATCTTACATTTCTTTGCCAACTCTCGTACACTTAGTTTTTCTTTCTTATGAATTTCAATGACATTAACTTTGTATTTAATACTCAACACTATTTTAGGCATTGCGATTCACGTACGTACATACACAAGAAGATACTAACTACGTGTATGCAATAGGTACATACATTTTTATGTTTTTTACTGTAATGAAAACAGGTTCTTCGTATTTAGGGGATTCCCCTACACCCATGCACGTATTAGTGAATAAGCAACAGCTGTACGAATATGGTAAAGAGTAAATGAAAAAAGTGTTGTAAGCTGTGCGGTTATGGGAAATTAAAGAGCCCTTTGGGGTAAAAAGCAAGTGTTTGCGTCCTGTTATGGGAGGGTTGTCCGCTCAAAAGGGAAAAACTTAAAAAATGCTTAAGGATTTTTTTGGTACTGAAAAAATTGTCCGTTTATGAGAG
The DNA here is from genome assembly GCF_040869045.1 of Eurosta solidaginis. NCBI lineage: Eukaryota > Metazoa > Arthropoda > Insecta > Diptera > Tephritidae > Eurosta > Eurosta solidaginis. The sequence continues at coordinate 276,641,715 of NC_090319.1, read as the reverse complement.
GTGTCCGCTTAAGAGAGGTATCCGTTAGGAGAGAGTACACTGTATACACTAAATATATGTAATTATTGCTTTTTTATAGTATTAAGTTTAATATATCCGCGTTTTCCAAACTTGTTTCTAATTGAAAAAAAAAAAACTTTCGAAATGTAATGTTGCTTTGCCCGGGCCTTGACCCCACAACCTTCGGTGTGGTAGGTGGCGCACGCTACCACTACACCAGGGCGGCCACAATTTTCGCAACTGCGCCTTAGTTCTATATTTAGTTGGCTTTGTATCGAATGAGTATTCGCCTTAAATTGTTAAAACTTCAAAACTTTGATTCAGAGGCTAGTCAAAATGTCTCACCCGTCACTATGGAATACCCCATATGTAAGTATTTTGTCTAGATTTTATTTTATTTTCACTTTAACATAATGATTACCTATTAGTTTTAACTTTTCCCTTTAAACCATAATTATAATTTCATTGGATTAGGATAATTGTTGACCATTTTGGCGCTTTTATGTAAAGTACGCTTAATGATTATATCACAATGCTTAGCTAATGCCGAAAAAAAAAAGCTTTGTTGTGTTGTCTTGCTAGAGATGAATTCTATGTATATTTATCTTTCTACAGTTCTAAGTTTGTGCTGAAAGTGAAACGAAGCAAAAAGTTGAAATATTGTAACGCTGATAGAACAATTGCCGCGTTAATTTGCTTTGGCAGCGTCGTTAGTTAAAAATATATTAACTCTTTGCCTCGCTACATTCCACCAAATTTGTATAGCAAGATATACGTGCGGCCGTACATTGAACTCATATAACAGGCGGAGCAACGTAGCGTAGCGTTTTATGCAAATCCGGCATTAGGGAAGTGAACAATAATTATACAAGTCCAATACACGTAATACATGTCGCCAGCTTATATTCAATGCAGTCCATCAGCAAATTTTAACGAAAATGACTTTTAGATGCGAAAATGATCTCAAACTCACTTTATGACATTAATTCCAGATTTGAAACTTAGCTCAAATGGTATTAATTCTTACTAGTATCGCCCGTGGTAGAAATTCGACCAACTTGTGTTTTTTTTTTACTACTAACTCTATACATCCTGTGTTGAGGGTAGTGGAACAAACAGTATAAGGAAACAAATACAAAAATGCGGTTAATTAAGTATCAATTTGAACAAAAGGAAGGTAAATAAAATTTAAATAGTATGGTAATACAGTATAGTTAGACTAATAAAAAATATAGAGGGGTAATACATGAAAGGCAAAGCATGCCATAGAAAGAAACGGCCATACGATAGGAAGCTAAATAAAAATACGATAAAATGAAATAAAGTGAGTTGAATCAAAATAATGTTGGATAAAATAAAACATAAGATGAAAAATAAAATAAGAAAAAAAAACACTAAATAATATAAAAAAATTAAATGTAATCAAATAAATTTAAAATTATGTTAGAAAAGTATATTTTTAGAAAATATAAATAACCTCGAATATTTTAGTTCATTGCGTTTCTTTCTGTCACAAAAAAGTTGAGTCAAGTGGCAAATAAAAAATTATAAAATAAAGGAGCATGAAAGACAATAAAATTTTTATGTTATATTTTTGGAACAAATTTATATATTTTGCTCTAAAATGAATATAAAATCGGGAAAGGCAAAAACAAATTTGGCATTATTTTTTATAAGTAAATTTAGTTAGATTCATCAAAAGTTAACTATTTTATGATTTTTTTAAAGACATTTATATATGAAAAAAAAAAGAATCTTTTAACTAAAGATCTATGCATTGACGTGTAGTGAAAAAAATAACGTATATTTAAGGTTTTTTTTTAGAATTTTGAGACTGATCAATATAGGGAACTGGCAACAATGGGGAAACCATGTTTTATTCCATGGCAAAACCATACAGGGTGGCAGCACAGTGGCATACCTACAAACATAAATAAAATTTCCATGTACTTTTTTTTGTAAATCGATGGACTAATGTCAAAATCGTACTGTTTCGGAAGCTGATATAGCAAATCATATTAAAAGAGTACAAATCAGCTTTCACCGTGATACCACCTTGTATATGTGGTTCCGCCATGTTTTATTCGAACTCATAATTACTAAGACAGTAGTTGTCTCACCGTTTGGCGGGATTTCCCCCGGGCCCGGGTTTTATGAGGGGGCCCGCGATTTAGAGGTACTAAGACATTTTTTTTTAATTCAGGGGTCTTTAGTTGTTCCATGTGCAATTTTTAAGCCAAATTTCAAAAGCAACGAATATATAAAAAAAAAAAAATGTAAGGCGCGATAACCTCCGAAGAGATCTAAGGCCGAGCTTCTCTTCCAATTTGCGTCGTGCTCCTCTTGATTTTTCCCTACTAATTGGCCGGACGGGACCTACATGTTTTATGCCGACTCCGAACGGCATCTGCAAGGCAGATGAGTTTTCACTGAGAGCTTTTCATGGCAGAAATACAATCGGAGCGCTTGCCAGACACTGCCGAGGGGCGACCCCGCTTAGAAAAATTTTCTTCTAATTGAAAAATCTTATTTCTAAAATTTTGATGTTGCTTTGCCCGGGAGTTGAACCCAGGGCATACGGTGTGATAGGCGGAACACGCTACCATCACACCACGGTGGCCGCCACATTGCATTTCCTTTTAATATTATAGTGAAGTGTGAAAAATAATTAGAAAAGTTCTTTTCCTTAAAATTTAAGAATAAATATTTCATTGGGCTCCGATTCAACTAATTATAATGTTTTTTTACCTGGGCCTTCGAACAGTGAGGAGACAATAAAAACATCAAACAAAAATGTACGTTTACATGAATCCGAAATCGTAAAGTTTCGTGGACACACTGATGAAGGTTCATCTTCAAAAAGTCTTCCAACAATACCACCAACTCTGTACCAAAGTCCAGATTATTTAAACGACTTCGACATCGATACGGTGAATAATGAGTTTTTGCGATCTGAAGAAGTCAACAAAGGTGTCCTGATCTTGGTGAACGAAACAATGGAAATTTTTTGGGCATCTTGGTACTCATAAGCCATTATGATCCGATACTTAGAGATCATTTGGGGAAAGTTAGGATTTCACAACAGCAGCACAAAGGTTTACAAGTTCACTATCTTTCCCCAGATATTCAGAACGAGTTTATAGAAATTTGTGCAAAGCACGTGAGGGAAACTATATTAGATCAAGGCAAGAAAGCCAAGTATTTTGTTATTATCGTTGATGCTATGCCTGATGCTAGTTTCGTTGACTACGTTCATTTTGCGCCAACACCATTTCAATTCGAAAGCAACAAATTTTACAATTCAAGAACGGTTTTTGGCTTTCGTGGATTGTAACCAAAAAGCTGGCCAGGAAATCGCTGATTTAATTTGCCATACTCTAGGTAAACATGAAATCCCATTAAAAGATGACTCGCCTTTTGTAACCCACAGTCTGAATTTATGTGTTGTTGATGCTGCAGAATGGTGTAAGGCTGCAATTACGTTCTTCGGAGTTGTACAAAAATGTTTCACTATTTTCAGCAGCAGTCCACAACAATGGGACATCCTCATAAAAATGTACCGAGCTCTCTTCACAGTATTTCAGACACTAGGTGGTCGGCTAGAATTGAGGCAATGAGACCATTCGCAAACCATGTTCCAGGATTAACACAAGCACTAAAAGCATTACTTAAGCTAAATTTGACTACACAAGCATACGGACATATTACCGGCATTCTCAAGTACATCAACAAGTTCGAATGTATCTTGCTGTCCTCAATTTGGTTCAAAATACTGACTACAATTAATGAAAGAAACGTCGTACTCCAAGCTAGAGACGCCACCATAGATGTTAATGTCCGACTTTTGTTTCCCCCTATAAATTCAGAAAACCAAAATTCGGAAACACATTTTTCAGAAAACATTAGTCAGATCCCTTTTTTACAAAACCAAAATTCAGAAGTCAAATATCAGAAAGTAATCAGACAGCAAAAAAACATTAAATTTTTCAGCCTGGAACACAGCAACGTCGAAAGAAGACGTTATATCCAATCGAATTATGGAACATGTATGTATAATATTACCAAATTGGGTGAAGTCCGTACAAATAATTCTATCGAAATGTGGCACAACATCATTCGAAGTGCGTTTGAGACACACGCTAACATATTTAATTTCATAAATAAAATAAAAAACGAACATGCAATAACAGAAACAAAACAGCAGCAATTTTCAGCTGGAGGCGAGCCATATCGGAAACGCAATATAAAATATAAAGACTTCGTTTTTTTAAAATTGTAAATTCATTTGAAAAAGATAAACGCGAAAAGATTTAATTAATTACATGCTTGCTATTGCACACACTTTAAAATGTTACATTTTATTACTTTTTTTTTACACATAATTCCTTCCAAATAAATGAACGTTTCTGAATATTGAGAAACATTTAATGTTTTTTCTGTCGTCTGATTACTTTCTGAATTTTGACTTCTGAATTTTGCCTTCTGAAATTTGACTTCTGAAACTTGACTTCTGAAACTTGACTTCTGAGATTTGTCTTCTGAGTTTTGACCTCTGAATTTTGTCGTTCTGAAAAAAGGGTTCTGACTAACGTTTTCTGAAAAAATGTGTTTCTGAATTTTTGTTTTTTGAATTTATGGGGGGCACCGCGACACCTAGATGCCTTATTAGCTGATTTGAAGTTGATCAGGAACCAATGGGAAAAAATTTTAAGCGAATGCAAAACAATTGCTGTTCAATTGAACATCTCGCCAAAGTTTCCGGACATTCGAAAGAGAAAACCCAAAAGACGTTCTGAAGATAACTTAAATGAGATGATTACGGATGATTCAGAGATTGATTTAAAAAAAAATACATTCCCGGTGATCGGTGATTGGGTAATCACTGGCATTAATGAGCGATTTTCACCTATGAGAAATGTGAGAGAGACGTTTTCCTTTTTGTGGCAATTTGAAATGAAATGAAATAAAACTACGGTTCGGGCGAGCGCAGCAAAATTTATCTAAAAATACAAGTCGGACATTTCTCAAAGCTTAGAATGCGAAATAATTCACTTGAAACACATTTACGGAGCAAATTTTGATAAAGGTTTGTCACCATTGGAATTGCTAAATACCATCTACATTAGACTGGGTCGATTTATTAACCAATATCGCGTCATCGATTTTTCGATAGGATTTGGGCTCAGGAAAAAAAATTCCACTACGCATACCCAAAAAAATAATTTTCGAGCCTGCGAAAAAAAATGGCGGAAGGGTAAATTTTTCGACCAAAACACACCTAAAAACCCAAAAAATATATTTATTTTATTTTTTTTTTGTTCAAAAAACTGTACTCAAAAAACGTTATTTTTTGAAAAAAGCAATATTTTTGGGTTTTGGGGAGTATTTTGGTGGAAAAATTTACCTTTTCGGCATTTTTTTTGCAGGTTCGAAAATTACTTTTTTAGGTATGCGTGGTAGAACTTTTTTTCCTGAGCCCAAATTCTATCGAAAAATCGATAGCGCGATATCGGTTAACTTTCGTCCATACAAATCGACCCAGGTTAATCTACATACACATGTTCAAAATCTTTATACAATTTTCCCCAACATTTGTGTTGCTTAACGTATCTTTTGAACTATACCTGTCACTGTAGCTAGTGCTGAACGTTCTTTCAGCGTCCTTGCAAGAATGAAAAACCTTCATAGATCGTGTTCATCTCAAGAGCGAGTTTCAGGACTTGCCACGCTTTGTGTTGAATCCGTCTTGGCAAGACAGTTACATTTTGATATTATTATAAAAAAATTTGCAGCGAAAAAGCAAAAAGCCACTCTTTGATATCCGAACCTTCTATGTTAAATTATTAAAATTTATAATCATCATTAAATTTATCAGAAATGTACTAAAATGTTACCAAATAACTAGAAAAGATTATTTGAAACAATATGTGGCTGTTAAAAGAGAATTTTATTTCTACGTTCCAATAAAACAGTATAAATAGTAAAGACTCTGTGTTAATTTTATTTTCAACTCTTAGTCCAAAAATAATTTAGTTGATGTGGCAAAAATTTTTTTTGATGTAATCCATCAATAGTGATTCATGAATGAGACGTCATTAATTCAAATTAATCAAATGTATTAGTGGATTTTTTATAGGGGGCCCGTAAATTATTTAGTCCCGGGCCCGGATTTTCTCTCTACGGCCCTGGTTGTAAGTATGCTTGGTATGCGAAATAGCCTGGCAATAGACTGTATGGACAATTTTTAGCGTATTAATGTGTAGAAAATGTGTGAAAATTTCTCTAGCAGCAAAAAAAACTTGTATTTTTTTTCGAAAGTAAAACTGGCTATCAGCATAAATTGTTATACCCAGCGATAATTAGGCCAAAGATTAAGCATAGAAAATTGTAGCTTAAATCGCCTAACGCTGTGGTGCAATGGTATAATAGGGTCGAGATAGACATAAACTTCTATGAATAAAAGTATGTGAATATAATCAGGTCGAAAAATATTTTGATTTCGGCAGCTCCGTCTTTCCGTCCGTCCGCGGTTTACGTTTTTCAAAAAATACCTGCCTTGTATTATTGCCTTTGATATGCACTTTACCCACTATTACAAGGCATCATTCTCAAAACAAGGTACGACATAAAAGCCCCGTCACATAAGCACTTTTTCATATAGATGCGTTTAACTCAATCGTATGCATTATGAGTAGATTGCACGTATTTTTATGAAGAACGGTAGATTGAGCTACACTGGCGCCATCTGACATGAAAAAATAGCCAACTTGCAAATTTTGTTGCAAGCAAAGCATAAGAAGAAGAATTTTACATTTGCTTTGGCTAATGGTGCTGACGCACTTTGCAAGTGGAATTATTTTTCCCATTCGTTGGTAACTTTTCTAAAATTTTTCGCAATTAAAAACTGCTATATAACAAATGAATACGACACAAAATATGTTAGCAAGTATTTTTGTTGTATAGGGAGAATGTTTAAAATAGTGCTTCGCGAAATTTTGTATGTGAATGGGCAAGGCGAAATAAACCGCAATTGCCAATTCTGAAGTTCCTTCATATTTATAAACGCAACATCTAGGTTGATTGTGGCGACGCTACTGTAATGCATAAGCTTGTGTTAAACGAATCTATATGAAAATGTTCATTGTACCGCGGCCTTATACTAGGTACAAACACACAACAAATTGGCAATTTATACAATTTGGGCAATTTATTACGCAAATTATCATATAATAAATTGTAATAACAAATTGCCAATTTAAAAAAAATTGCGTCATAAATTGTTTCAAACTGCAAATACAACCTTGTAAAATGTGTTTATTGCGTAGATTTAAACGTCCGTTGCGCATGGCTCAACTATATGGTTGGCTCATCTCATCAGCTGATATTATTTTTTTCAATTCACGGAGTAGAAATTGTCAAAAGAGGATGGCAAACTCAAAATGAAACCAAAACATTGAACAAATTTTCTTACAACACACACAAATTTCAAAGTTTTATGTTTTCATTCCATTCCATTCGCCTAATTCCAACACGCACATTTTGACTCCTGAACAAAAGTATGTTGTTGCTGCAGAGATGAGCGAACCGGCTATCAAATTACTATTGTGTAAGCTAAATTGAGCTGTATGAACACCACTCAATTTAAATTGAAATTGCCTCAATTTATTTTTCTGTTTGAACATAGTATTAAACGTTACATCCAAAAAAACGAATATTTTCATTGCTCTGCAATAACCGCTATCAAGAATATTTTTTATATAAATAATTTCCATTCCAGTAGCAAAAACCTCTATCTAACTTCTGAACTAAACTAGGCTGCATTTAGAATAAAAAACTGTTTTGAATACGCAACGGGATCTTTTCTCATCCATTGGGGTACTTCATATTATTAGCAATTTATAATATAGCTGCCAAAAAAGTTTTTTGCTCTGCTGAAAAACTGGGGTTTCGCTGATAGAGAGTATTGAAAAAAAGTCGGCGATATAAGATATTTATTATTTTTAATTTTTTCTTTTCATTATTTATAGTCGGGAAGTTTCAGTAACATGCCATTTTTAAAAATCTGAATGTTTATACCTAGTTAAATAAAAATTTATATCATGCATTTTCTAAAGAAATAAAAATTATTAATTTAAATACAAACAGTATTTATAATAAACTTCAAAACCACAATAAATAAATAAAAGAAAAATTTTGAAATAAGTAGGTAATCTCATATGTGACTCAACTAAATAAAAAAATATCAAAATATCAAAGAAAAAAAAACAAAGATTTAAGAAACATAGAAAAAAATGGTAGTAAAAATGGCATATGGACAGTTTGTCTCCAAAACCAAATTTGACAAGGAATAATGGAAAATCGTTTTAATATATGTACATCATCACATGAAGCATGTACCAGAAAACAAAGAACTTGGTAAAAACCACTATCAAAAGAAAGCTTTAATTAATTAATATATTTACGCCTATGTACTATAAAATAAAATAAAACAAATTTTTTACGACTTTAAATTATTAGTAACTAGCCTTTACCCGCGGCCCCGTCCGCAAGGAGAAAATTAAATATATGGGATATTCACGTTAGCCTGCTTATCAAGTTATCTGTTTAAAAAAATGTTTCTGTCTAATACATTTTATTTTTGTAATTGAGTAAAAAAAGAACTAAATGAGCTGATAACCTGATAGGATCCCCAAATGATCCCGAAATTATCCAGAAAAATCCACGAAATGACCCCGACGCTATTGCGGACAGATCCCGAAAACCATCTAGAAATGCCACAGAAGGGTCTCCAAAAGCTCCCGGAATAGTCCCAAAAAACCCGAAATGACAACGACACGATTCTAGACTTATCCAGAGAACCACAAAGAAATTATGCCTGAAGGGTACCAAAATGATCCGGAAATAGTCCCGAAAAAGTTCCGAAATTACCCTGACGGGCTCCCGGACGGTTCTCAAAAACCATCCAGAAAATATCCAGGAACGGTCCCTAGGGGATCCACGACGGATCGCGAAAACTATACAGAAATGATTCCGGAAGGGTCCCAAAATGATCCCGTATTAGTCCCGAAAAAGTCCTGAAATGACCCCGACGGGATCCCAGACGGATTCCGAAAATTATCCAGAAATGATGCCGGAAAGGTCCTTAAATCCCCTAATAGTCCCGAGATGACCCTGGCGGGATCTCGAACGGACTCCTAAATGACCCTGACGGGATCCCGGACAGATCTCGACATCCATCCAGAAATGATCTTGGAAGGGCCCAAAATAATCCCGAAACAATCTCTGAAAAGTCCAGAAATTACCCCGACGGGATCCCGCACGGATCCCAAAAACTATCCACAAATGATGCCGGAAGGTCCTCAAATGATCCCCTAATAGTCCCGAAATGACCGAAAACCATCCAGAAATTATGCCGGAAAGGACCGCAAATGATCCCGAATACCATACAGAAATGATGCCGAAAAATACCCCAAATGATCCCGAAACAGTCCCGAAAAAGTTCCGAAATGAACCCGAAGGGATCCCGGACGGATGCCGAAGACCATCCAGAAATTATGCCGAAAGGGTCCCCAAATGATCCCGTATTAGTCGAGAAAGGGCCCCGAAATGACCCCGACGGGATCCGGACGGATCCCGAAAACCATCGAGAAATGATGCCGAAAGGGTCCCCAAATGATCCCGTATTAGTCGAGAAAGGGCCCCGAAATGACCCCGACGAGATCCGGACGGAACCCGAAAACCATCCAGAAATGATGCCGAAAGGGTCCTCAAATGATCCCGTATCAGTCGAGAAAAAGTCCAGAAATGACCCCGACGGGACCCGTACGGATCCCGAAAACCATCTAGAAATGATGCCGAAAGGGTCCCCAAATGATCCCGTCTTAGTGGAAAAAAAGTTCCGAAATGACCCCGACGGGATCCCGGACGGAACCCGAAAACCGTCCAGAAATGATGCCGGAAGGGTCCCCAAATGATCGCGAAATAGTCCCGAAATGATCCCGGACGGATCCCGAAAACCATCCAGAAATTATCCCGGAAGGGTCTCGATATGACCCAAACGGGATTACAAATAGGGGAAGATAATTATAAAACCATGTTAATATGGCAACAGGCGCGTTGGAGCGAATGAAGAGTTACAAAGAAACATACAGGTAAAGCTAATAAAAGCGTGCGAATAAAAACAATTGATGGAGGGCGGATGGCGTGAGGAGGAGAGTACCACTGATCGTTTTTCCAAAACGATCTGTATGAGCCAGATACCAAAAATTATTGATTTTAGGACAAAATTTACATTGAGTTATAACAATTTATAGATTTTGCACGAGAGGGAAAGGAGTGTGGGGGATGTATCACTGCTCACTTTGTAAGCCGTCGACTTATTTCACCCATTGAGTTTGTAATATTGGTGAAGGTCAGTAATTATTCGAAGGGGTCGTGGGACCCCCTTCCCCCTTTCCATGTTCGAAAAAAATTTCGCCAGTAGCCTATTATCTCTGTCCCGAATTTCATCAAAATCCGTAAAGCCGTTCTGGCGCTGAATCACGCAAAGACAATAAAATATAATAATTAAATTATAACTGTTCCTAGGGGGCGGAGACCCCTTTTGAAAAATATATAGCTAGTAGATCCTTCTAGACTATTGGCTATATGCATGCCAAATTTCATACAAATCCGTCCAGCCGTTCTTGCGTGATTGAGTCACAAAGACAAACGTCTGGACAAACATCCAAACATCTAAACATCCAAACATCAAAACTTTGCCATTTATAATATATATTAGATTAGATATGTACATAAACATAATAATGTAGAGCCCGCCCCATAATAGGTATGAATAAAATCGTTTTTCCTTTCGTTTGAAATTTCCAAATATATTGTACCTATAAAAATTTTTATGTACAGCAGCGAGCACAAAAATAGCAATGACAATTTTCAACAAATTATGTCAATTAAATTCTTTTTATTTTCAATAATTTAAGAAAAACACTTCTATCAATTTTTGTTTTCGAAAAAATCGAATATTGCACAATGCTTTACGCAAATTTCGAATTTTTTAAATAGTGTTTTCTTAATTTTTTTTAGCTTGCAGTGTTGTAGCAAAATAAATCAGTCTTACAAAGTCCAAGTTATAAGTCTCTTAATAATTGTACAGAAACAAAATTGTTTCTAAAATTATGGAGAATGCTTTTCCCGGCGTATGAACCGAGAATATTTTGTGTGGTAGGCGGCGCACGCTACCATCATACCACGGCGGTCGATTCCGAAGAGTATTTTAAATTTTCTAACCTTCGAAGGGCGCAAAGCTTTATTTTTTGTATGGAAGAATTTGTTACTGCTTTTTTCGTGTTCGCTGCTGTTTACACTATTTATGCTTAAAGCTGTATTTACACTAGTAATTATTAGCGAGCAACTAGAGTATCTGGTATTCCTAAACCATGGCAACGAACTACATATTTATCATATTAAGGTATATTTTTTTAACAATTAAAAACATAGTAGATAGGAAAATTTAGACATATAGTGAGTATGTGCAAATATAGCTTGGACTTTTTTTTATTTGTAGGTACATTTTTTGTAGGTCATGGGTATTATTAATACCAACAGCGAACCGTCCAATATCCCTAAATAAAAAAAAAAAATTATATTCTATATTAAAAACGGAAAATGTTATAAAACAATATTAGAAAAATTATAATAAAATTATTTGAAGGGATTAGTTGAGTTTTTTTTAATTATTGGAAGAATTAAACGGCGAATTTATTTTTATAAAGCCCTATATTTGCATATTACGATTTGCTCTTTGAGCAAAAAATATATATGTACATATATATATGTGTATGGAAGTGTTAGGGCCTTATTCTCTATTAAGAAACGAACTTTCGTTTCGCCTCATAGGCGAAGAAGAAGGATTGCTAGTAGAGCATACGATTTGTCGAACATGTTCGAGAAGAGATTTCTCGCAAGTCTCGCCTTCTCGCGAGATTCTCTAATCTCGAATTACTCGCAAGGCTCGCGTGATTATCGACATTCAACTTAATCGATTCATTGGCTTTTTTATATAGAGCTTACGATTTCTTCTGGAGCACAAGCCAAAATATCCGCAAAACCACAAGTAAAAAACCCCGAAATTTATAGAATATTGCCAATGCTGCGACTGAATTGAAAGTCGAGAAGATCGCAAGTATTACGAGTAATTCGAGAGTCGACAATCCCGCGAGAAGCCGTGTTCTTGATGTCTCGTTGAAAAATAAAATATTGCGAACAAAATTATATGTATAATAAATATGTTTTGAGTTAAATGTCATTGAAGCAATATAATCAACAAAAAAGTCACAAGTAAAAAAAACAAGTATATAAATATTGTCCATACAGCGATTAACTAAGAATGTCGAGAAGCTCGCGAGATTTACGAGTACTTCGAGACACGAGAATCTCGCGAGAAGTCGAGTTCTCGATTTCCTGGGTCTCGAAATCTCGCTTGTGTTCGAGAAGGAATCGTAAGCTCTAATACAGAATGAAGCCCTTCATTTTGTTAGAATCGATGTTCGTAGAAAACAAAAGCTAACAAATCATGTGTGTCATTGTCACTAAATAATACTAAATAAACTTAAGTAAATAGCAAAAAATAACAATAAGGAAATTTTTCCATTTTCTTTTTTAAGTGTATAAGGAGGTTCAGAGTTTTACGCAATTGGTATTGGAAACGTTGCAATAGCAATTATTAGCTAGGGATGGTGAACACACATTTTTCTTTTTCAATTTTTTTTTGTATCGACAATTTTTGATTTGGTTTTCTGTGTTTAAAAAATATACTACAGTTATTAATGCTACGCATATGCAATGACCTAGCAAATACATAGTCGCATATTTTGTTAGTGTTCTGTGTAAATATGCTACACCAGTTTGCAAATGCAATAACGCTAGACCATTTGCATAAAAGTCTAAATTAACATTATGTGATTATATTAAAATATATACATATATAGGTTTAATATTTTTTGTACAAAGTTTTAGGTTAGCTAGCATATAAATAGTTTAAAAAATCTTAGTTTTTACATTTTTTCCCCCACTTGTTATTTACAACTCTTAGTACATAATATGTAATATTTAATCTATGGAGTCTGTGTATTTATCGAACGTTTCGCAAACGTGCACTTAGCGCACTAGAAATTACGATAATCATAAGTATTATAAGTATGTATTTTTAGAAAATAATTGTTATCTACAAGAAAAAGACTAAAAATTACTATGTACATATGTACGTAAAACAAGTAGTTAAAAAAGTGTATGTATATGCGTGTATGTATGTATGTATGTAAAGTGCAAACGCATACAAGTAAATGTATAATTAAAAAATCTTTAATAAATTCGTTTTCTTTATAAATATGGCAGGTAAGTAAATAAAACATTTAGTATAAGATATATTCTTGGCATGATTGTAAAGCTGCGAACACGAAAATAGCAATGACAATTTTTATAATTTTACAAAAAAACTCCCAAAGACTTTGTAGCTGAAACTATGCAAACAATCTTAAAAACGTATTCGAAAAAAAATTGAAAATTCGAAAAATATTTACGACTATTTCAATCTTTTTATAATCATAATTTTCATCATAATAATCATAATTCATAATTTTTACTATGGAGGGCTTCGAGGGCGATCTTAAGGCCACAATAGAGGTGGACGGTTGGCGCAAGGGTGCTCAAATGGCGGACGACGCGATACATCTGTACACAGATTATTCCAAAGTAGTGGAAGGAGTAGGGTCTGTGGTATACTTTGCTGATCCGGAAATAAACAGGCTGCCGGATAACTGTAGCGTTTTCCAAGCGGAAAAAGTAGCCGTAACCAAAGCAATAGAAACTCTGGAAGAAAATAGCCCAAGCTGCAATCGTGTTAACTTCTATATTGACAGTCAAGCAGTAATTAAGGCAATAATCTCGCATAGCTAAGCATCTAAATACGTGTTAGAGTATAAGCAGTCTCTGGAGAGAATAGGGGCAGGGAGAAGCATACACCTATATTGGGTCCCAGGGCATATGGGAATAGATGGGAATGAAAAAGCGGATGAACTAGCTAAAAAGGGCGCATTCCTTGAAGCTTGTTCCCGTAGACGTCCCAATTAGACTGGGCGAAAGAAATTAACCGAAGGCGACAGGTGCACATGATCGACCAAGCAGGAAAGGCGTGGGTTCAAGCGCGGGTCTCGAAGATTATGTGCAGGCCTTACAAGTTAGACTAAGTTGCTTCTATCATTAAAAATAGAGGACTTTAGACTCATGACGGGTATTCTGACTGGACACTGCCTTCTGACGTCACATGCCCTTAAAATAGGCTTGGTCAGTGATGGCAGATGTAGGAAGTGCGTTGGAGGAGGAAATGGCCGAGCACGTTTTGTGATAGTGCCCTGTACTTGCCAGGCTGAGACTCCAGCCATTAGGAGTGATACAGCTGTCAGATCTAGAAGCAGCAAGTGGCTTAAATCCTAGGAATCTTCTAGTATTTGCCAAGAGACCGAGTTATTTTATAACATAGGTCCTGGTTTTTGATAGGGTTTTTCAGTTTGGTCGTTAAAACAAACTTCTGGTAACACTACGGACTTATTCAGTCTATGTGAGGTCCTCATGGACCGCCCAGTTCAACCTTACCTAACCTACTATGGAGTTTTTTTTAGCGCAATAAAGTTTAGTCCCATAAAGAACAGGATATAGGTCTCTCAAAATTAGCGCTGATGTTTGAATGTTTCTGAAGGGCGTTTTAAATTTTCTTTCATACGTACCGCGCATGGCTTTATTTTCTATATAAAAGAAAATCTGAAACATGCTTCGGATAAAAAATTTTCAAAAATCAACGCTAGTTTTGACAGGGGAATAACTTTGTTGGTATTGTATTTATTGGGCTACAACCCACACAGCATTTAGGTGATTCAATTTTGAATTTCCCTACATATCAATACAATTTGATTACTCTTTTTGACTAAATAATGAGTTATCATACAATTGAACAAAAGAAATATTTAAATATGAATACTTTTGATGATCAAAAACTGAAAAGCATTTTTCGATCACTTTTCGGAATCATGTTTTGAGTTAAATGTCATTGAAAAGCAATATAATCAAAAAAAAAAAAATGCACAAGTAAAAAAAACCAAGTGTATACGTACTGTCCACACAGCAATTAAGTTTATGTCGAGAAGCTCGCGAGAATTACGAGTGCGAGACACGAAAATCTCGCGAGAGGTCGAGTTACCGATTTCTCGTGTCTCGAAAATCTCGCTTGTGTTCGAGAAGAAATTGTAAGCTCTAATTATCGGAAAGAAATAAAGACGAGAATAGAAGAAATTTGAAAAAAATTGCCCTGCTATAGAGGATTTATAGTAATACTGTCACCAATTAGGAGCAGCACTAGAAACTAACTTTCAAATATCAATCTTGAAATATCTTATACTTAGAATAACCAAACTTTAGAAGAAGTTACAAATTACTCTTATTATACAAATCTGCTACAAACAGCTTAGTAGTCTGCATTAAGGGAATACATGAGGAAACCATATCCAATTGGTTGCACCTAGCCTTGCATGTCTTGCAGTCCTGAATAACTAAATCTAATCTAGTATAATAATAATTTGAGTACTAAAAAAACAAGTAACCTCTTAGAATGAATTCCCAGACGTGATGGACATAGCAATGAGCAGGAACCATTTTTATTTGGAGGCAAACCGGTTATGCCATCTTCAGTCTCATCTCTCGTTATGTGGTCAGAGCTCTTTTGGCTCATCAAATCACACTACTACACTCAGAGAAAAAATCGTTCTAAAACGAACGAAACACGTTCAAAATTAAGAAAATTCGTTGACAAAAGTATGTTAAGTACGTTTTTTCTTAACTCGTGACCGATGGGCTTGTTTTAAGAACAGTTTTTGCAAGCACACCGTTCGTATTTTATAACCACTTTGGTATTGATGATTGAACTTTCTGTGCTCATTTCAGGCACTACTTGGGCTTGATTTAAGATTTGCGTTCTCACACTTCGAGAACAATTTGTGGTCGATTTAACATTTTTCGGTGTCAGTTCAAGAACGGTTTGTGCTTGATCTTCGGGGAATGGTGAAGGTAATTTTTTCAAGTAGGTACCCATTCATTTATTTTTTTTTTTTTATTAATAAATAATTTTTTTGACATCAATAAAAAATATTAATAACAAAACTAATTATTATTAAAATTTTAAAAAACTTTGAAAAACACGCTTAATATGCATTTTTTCATATATTTCTCCTATCGAGAAATTTTTCTTATTTGATAATGCAATCTGAATATATATTTAAAATATTTCATAACAAGAGAGAATTGCCTGTGCATATGTGAATGGAGCTGAACGAAAAATAAGAGTTAAAATATAGAATGTAAAAAATTGGTTTAAAAAATTTCAGAGTTTGACGGCGATCGAACTCGCGTCACACGATCGCGACCGCAACATCATAGCCACTGGGCCACTACAACGCTTTGTAGCTTGTGCCAAATGTTGTATTTAACATTGTAGTGCACGCGAATAATACCGTTTCTTTTTTCTTGAACTTAATTTATGAACATTGTTCTTAATTTAATGTGTTTATTGTTCTTCATGTTGCTTTGCCCGGGGCGTGAACACAGGATCTTCGGTGTGGTAGGCGGAGCATCTTATCATCACACCACGGCGATCGCCGTTATAAATTACTTCTTCGAATTTTGTTACGAGGAATTTATTATTTTGAGCTATAGAAATGTTGTGTTATGCTTGATCGAAATAGGGGCGTGGCACCGCCCATTAAAAAAATAAAATGGCTCCCAATTTCCTCATGTAATAAAACTTGGTAAGTAAAATATTGATAAAGAAATATTTTTCGCAAAGGTATATTCATTATTATATTCGTCCACAAATCTTTTAAAAGTCTTTTATATAAATGCCCCTTTTTTCTAGAAATATTCCCTGCTATAAGATAAATATGTGTACCCAATCTTATTACGATCCGTTAATTTTTCTTCGAGTTATAGCTCCCGAAACATAGAAAATTGCTTGGTCCATTTTAAAAAATTTTAATTTTTTCATTTTTCTTATTATAATTCCATTTGGGAAATGGAACACCATTGATAAAAAAACTCTTTTTTGCAAATATATAGCTTATTTTATTCATTCACGATCCTTTTAAAAATCTTTTATATAAAAGTGGGCGTGGTCCTTAACAGATTTCATTAATTTTTCTTCGCAACCTCTCTGTCGAATTTTGTTGTGCCAGGTTTAACGGTTTTTGAATTATAATTAATAATATTTGAAGAAATTTATTTTATCACAAGTGGGCGGTGCCACGCCCAACCCAATATAAAGTAAGACATCAAATTTCAACATTCTAGGTGTGTTATTTACTAAATATTATTTGGTGTTTTCGGAAATGTTATATATGTAAAGAGTGGGCGCGGTTATCATCCGATTTAGCTCATTTCAAACAGCGACGGGCGATACGTGCCAAGGAACCCATAATACCGAATTTCAATAAGATAGCTCAATATTTACTCTAGTTTTCGTGTGCACAGACAGACGGATGGACATAGCTAAATAAATATGCCCTTCGTCCTTTAAACTTCTCAGATCCTACACTCTCCTACTCTGAGCGACTCCTGCTTTTAAGGCTTAAGTCTTTAGAAAATCGCTGATCAATACCCTGCTTGTCATTTACGTATGATATTGTCACGGATATTAGCATCCCTAAGCTATACCATCACTAAGGCGATGCTAAGCGATGTTCACGTCAATAATCAAATCATGTATACACATATATAAGGCAGCCGAGAGATGTCACACACAGATGCATTTACTTATACGCCGATGTGTGTGCGAGAGACTGTAAACTACAAACTCACATACATCTGAGAGACGCTGAAAAGTAGAAAATTGTAAACAAGTAGAAAACTATATGAGAACTATAAACACTCGAAATAGTTGGTAAGTTCTGGAAATAGAAGAGCCTAGATGTATGCAGAGTAAACTATAAAAGCGGCACAAGCGAGTAAAATGTAATTCAGTTTGATTTGAGATTTGGATTAAGCGCTATCTAGCGAGCTATAGCAGTATTATTTTGAATAGTAAAGTTTCACTTGAGCTGTCAATCAGTTTGGTTATTAAGTAAGCTATTCGTTGCAAAGTACAAGTGTTATTGTGAAGTACTTGAATAAAGGCCATTTTGCATTATTACATATTGGAGTTATTTATTCAACAGTTTAGCGATACGAACTTAGCAGAGGGTTGCAAATAAAAGGATTTGCAGCAAATTCGTTACAATTGGTGTCAGAAGTGGGATTCTTGAATAAATTCCAGAGGACAACAAGGACATGGCAAAGTTCAGTGAATTGAAGATCCAGCAACTGAAGAGGGAGTTGGAGAGCCGTGGATTGAATACAAGCGGCGTTAAACTTGAACTTCAGGCACGGCTACGAGAGGCAATGGAAGTAAAAGGAATTGACGTGGAAGAGTATGACTTTCATCTTGATGGCGAGGAAACAACAAAAATGGAAGAGACAGTTACGCAGACAGTTACGAGCACAGACTTGAACATGATTTTGGCTGCAATATCTGCTCAAACATCGACAATGTCATCTCAACTAGAAGAACAGAAAACGTATATGTCATCTCAACTAGAAGAACAGAAAACGTATATGTCATCTCAACTAGAAGAACAGAAAACGTATATGTCATCACAGATGGAATCCCAAGAGACACGAATAACATCGAAGATGGAAGAACAGAAAATACACATGGCGTCACAAATTGCAGAACAATTAAAAGAACAAGAGGCACGCATAACATTACAGCTCGAAGCACAAGAAGAACGTATCTCAACAAAACTGGAGGCACAGGAAACAAAATTCTCATCGCAGCTGGAGGCTGTTAGTGAACGACAAAATAAAGTGGAGGCCGAGATGGATGCTTTGAAAGATCGGATTCAGGAGTTACAATTGAACCGTCTAATCACTTCAACGTCAACTCTGAAGGTAAAATCCCCAACGTTTGATGGTTCTGTTCCATTCCAGGTATTTAAGCTCCAATTTGAGAAGACGTCGACAGCGAACAACTGGAATGATGAAGATAAAGTTGCAGCACTCTTCGTAGCATTGAAGGGACCAGCTGCCGAAATCTTACAGACTATTCCAGAGTACGAACGGAACAGTTATGACGCATTGATGGCTGCTGTAGAACGGCGATACGGAAGCGAACACAGGAAACAGATATTTCAAATAGAATTGCAAAACCGCTACAAAAAAGCTAACGAGACTTTGCAGGAGTTTGCTTCGGACATTGAAAGATTGGCTCATCTTGCAAATGCGGATGCACCCGTGGAATACACGGAAAGAGTGAAGATTCAGAGCTTTATAAATGGCATAAGGGACGTCGAAACGAAGCGAGCCACATACGCGAACCCAAAGCCAACATTCGCAGAAACGGTGTCACAAGCTCTGATTCAGGAAACGGCGTCGCTTCTGTGTAAGCCAGTTTTCAAAGCACGCCGTGGGGAAGTAGAAAGGCCAGAGTGGGTAGACGCAATATTGGAGGCACTGAAAGGATCGCAAAAGCGAAGTGAAAAAGTTATCAAATGCTTCAAATGCGGGAAGTCCGGTCACATAGCACGTCATTGCGATCTTGGTCTTAATAGTTCCAACAATGTGGGTGGCCGTTAACGCAAAGCTGGAGGAGATGAGCAAGAGCGAGTAAGAGGTAGAGAGCTAGATCCAGCTATTGAATGCCCTGTGATATCTGTGTCGCAAATTGGAAGGAAATCAAGCAGTCTTACCGTCAGAGGGAATGTGGATGGCAAAGAACGAGTACTGACTGTAGATACGGGCGCATCTCATTCCTTGATCCGATCTGACTTGGTCAACAGGAGAGTAAAACCGTTACCTGGAGCAAAGTTGCGTATGGTCACTGACGAGTATAACCAAGTTCAGGGAGAAGTGATATGTGAAGTATTGATTGGGAAGGTCATGGTTCTACACAAATTTGTTGTGGCGGAGATTGTTGATGAAGTTATATTGGGAGTGGATTTCTTGGTTGACCATGACATCAAGATCGATATGCAGAGAAGGGTGATGTGTTATGAGAACCAAGATGTGCCACTTAACTTTAGTTTGGAAAAAGGGTTCAGCAGTAATCGGGTACTGGTGGAGAAGACTCGACGAAGGCCACGAAATTCAAAGGTAAAGGTTGATGGAACAAATGGGCCAAACAAATCAAAACCGAAGGTACCTGTGAGAGAAACACTGGCATTGAAAAGCCCTAACGGACGTACTGAAACGAATAAAGAATGCAAGGGTGGTTTCAAGCCAAGGCACACTACTGTTGTGAAGCGTCGGAACGATACTGATTATGCAAAGGAAATCCGTCCAGCGCAAGCTCTGCGAAGTAGTTCTTCATTGGTCAAGCAACAGAGTGCGAGGGAACGATCCAGGATAATGAGTAGTAAGATGAAACACAGGTACGACAAGGAAAATAATTCGAAAGGTTTCTTGGCGGGAGATTTGGTACTGTTATACAACCCTCACCGGCGGAAGGGTGTTCCATCCAAATTTCGGTGTAGTTGGAAAGGCCCGTACAAGGTTGTGAAGAAGATCAGTGATACCATCTACCGCATACAAAGCATTGAGAAACCACGGAGTAGAAGAGTGGTACATTTGGCGATGCTAGCAGCGTTTAGATCGAGAGATTTGTCTGATCGGGACGATCAGACTTAGGTGGAGGGCAGTGTCACGGATATTAGCATCCCTAAGCTATACCATCACTAAGGCGATGCTAAGCGATGTTCACGTCAATAATCAAATCATGTATACACATATATAAGGCAGCCGAGAGATGTCACACACAGATGCATTTACTTATACGCCTATGTGTGTGCGAGAGACTGTAAACTACAAACTCACATACATCTGAGAGACGCTGAAAAGTAGAAAATTGTAAACAAGTAGAAACTATATGAGAACTATAAACACTCGAAATAGTTGGTAAGTTCTGGAAATAGAAGAGCCTAGATGTATGCAGAGTAAACTATAAAAGCGGCACAAGCGAGTAAAATGTAATTCAGTTTGATTTGAGATTTGGATTAAGCGCTATCTAGCGAGCTATAGCAGTATTATTTTGAATAGTAGAGTTTCATTTGAGCTGTCAATCAGCTTGGTTATTAAGTAAGCTATTCGTTGCAAAGTACAAGTGTTATTGTGAAGTACTTGAATAAAGGCCATTTTGCATTATTACATATTGGAGTTATTTATTCAACAGTTTAGCGATACGAACTTAGCAGAGAGTTGCAAATAAAAGGATTTGCAGCAAATTCGTTACAATGTTATTAGTGGATCCGTTGACTGTCCTTATTTATTGGATAGGATTCGATTTAATATTCCTCTGAGGTGTCTTCGTAGTTTTTATCCACTTTATTGTGACAATTTTAAAACCCAGTAATGCTCGCATCAAGTTTATTGGCGGCCACCGTGTGTGATGGTAGCGTGCTCCGCCTACCACACCGTATGCACTGAGTTCACACCCCGGGCAAAGCAACATCAACAATTTTAGAAATAAGGTTTTTCAATTAGAAGAAAATTTTTCTAAGCGGGGTCGCCCCTCGGCAGTGTTTGGCAAGCGCTCCGGGTGTATTTCTGCCATGAAAAGCTCTCAGTGAAATCTCATCTGCCTTGCAGATGCCGTTCGGAGTCGGCATAAAACATGTAGGTCCCGTCCGGCCAATTTGTAGGGAAAAGCAAGAGGAGCACGACACAAATTGGAAGAGAAGCTCGGCCTTAGATCTCTTCGGAGGTTATCGCGCCTTACATTTATTTATTTTTTAATGCTCCCATCGCTCGTGCTCTCCGTGAGTTTAACTTTATCAGTACTGTTGTAACTCCAGATTTTCTGCTCCAAAAGCGAAACTGTTAAATATTTTAAAATCTGCTTTCTAACTACCATGTATTATTTTTCAAATAAGTATCTCTTAATTTTAGTTTGTATCATAGTCTGTAAAGATTGAAGTCCATTGACTTATTGAAATTAATAAATAAATAAAGGAAAATAAAGGAAAGGAAAAGATACCTTTTTTCAACCTGAGCATTTTGATATATGTATATAAGGCTATATTTATTTCGTTTCGTTTATGCCGTTACGATCAACGATTATGTTACAGAAGTTAATATACTATGTATGCAAAGCACGCTAAGTATACAAATGACGATAGTAAAACAATCTTTAAAATTAAAAAGCCATTTCTGAAATTCAAAAACCCGTTAATATATATTTAAACACTATCAACCAGTAACACCCTGCACCCAGCAAATTAAAAACTCAAACGCCCCTGTGGTCAAAAAGTATTTTCCACTTAACACCCTGTAGCACATTGTTTTAGAGGTGAATATGTCATATGTTGCTACAACAACCAACTTGTGCTGCTTATTACAACAACATCATCATCAATAAGTTTATTATCTACTCGCTTCAAAATTTTGCCTTCCTTTTGTATTGTCTCATTCTTTCGTGGCAAACGGACGTGCCAATAATTTCGCGCGGAATTTTGACCGGCTTTCTGTTTGCCGGTGGAACGCATCATAACGCATTGTTTTGAGTTGTTTTTTTTTTGTCGTATTGCTTTTTTGTGCACTTTTGCATTTACATGCAATCAAAGTATAAAAAGAAAATTATTAAAAATGCAACAAAACCAAAGCGTATAATAAAAATGTGCTAAAAATACGCACAAAAAAGTTTTTACATTTCATGTTTTTGAACAAATTTCCAGTCTATGAATTTTAAAAATATACATAAATATTGCACTATAAATTTTGAAAACACAAAAACAAAAAATTAAGCAAATAAAAATCGAGCGACTAAATAATAAGAAAATGAAAGTTGAACAAAGATAAAAATACCGTTGCTTTTGATTGTGCATTTTGTTGTTGGTGTAGTTGCTTAGTGTAATTGCATTTTATAGAACATTTTAAGTGTTCTTTTTTTATTTTAAGCAACGGGTTCTCGTGTCACCATATGGAGAGTTTATCAGAACGTATGTGTGTGCGGCCTTTGAACTAACGGGTTTTATTTAAATAATACAAAATTAAATCAAGTTTATTGATGTTATTTTTAATAAATCGCATTAGGGCTGAAGTGTTTTAATAAACAAAAGTTTGGTGAATAATTGGCATATGAAACGATCGGGTAAATATTAAATTACATGTGATTTGTATGTAGTTAATGGAATGTTGATCAAGTTAATTGTTTTTACATTTGTACATTAGGATGCTCGTCGAAAAAAATTTTTGTTTGCGGCATTACAAATTTTATAAGGAGGTCCTTAAGATTTCTGTTGAAAAATATTCGGTAAAAG